>NC_063044.1:22287529-22564941 GCF_018812025.1 Megalobrama amblycephala
ACCTGAGACCTAGATGAACACTTTAGAGTTGGTTTTGTGACTGTAAATCATTCTCTTTAAACGCTACTGAAGGTAGAAACGTGAATACCAATATCGTAACTTTAGAGACGGTCCCTAAATTTGCGAATTGACGTTCAGGGTCAAAACAACTTTATGCCAGTATCTGCTTTCTTGGAGCCTATATAGTATAATCTACATCACAAATGAGGTGCGAGTTTGGTCTTTTATATCACTGTACACGAGTCCATTAAGCTGTGTTAAGAGTTTTATATGTCCTGATGGCAGGGAGCTATGACGGATGAGGGAAACCATAGTATTACAACACCGCGCGGCTGAATTAAACACTGAATTAAACATAAATGCAGCTTTTGTGTCTTTATCAGCTTTTCTGCATTTATACTGGCCCTGATAATCATCACACATTCACTTACCGCTTGCTCCATTTCTGTAAATCCGTTTTTATGAATGAATGATGACTTACTAGCCGTTGCTCGTCTTTGTAAACAGCCGCTAGCGGCGCCTGCTGGTGAAGTCGACTAACAGCAGATGGAGATCATGCATCGGCACTCTACTGATTTTCCTGCAGTTCCCCGGATGTGAAATGTTGAATTTTCTGCCGAATTTGAACCACTGAATTTGTGGAAGCGAATTTGTAAAGCGAAATAAAATGGACTGAAAATTGCTAGTTGAATTTTATAGGTTGTATTTTTAAACAGAATGAATATTTTGGAAGTGAAATCTGAAAGGTGAATATAAATTATTGAATTTTTAATAATGAAAATTTGTGTGAAATATTTTTAATTGAAATATTCACAGCTTAAATATACGACCATGTTGAATTTCAGCCCATAAAAATGCAAGCCTTAAAAATACAATGCATCTAAATGCAAGCACAGCTAATGTGATGCATGTTTTTTTTTTCAATTAGTGCAATTCAACAAGCTTTTTATTTCAAAAACATTTGGCATTAAATTACTTCCATACACATTTCTTTGTGTATGATTTTGTGAATCACCTACACTGTTTGGCTATTCTCATGTGGTAACATTAAAGAAATATTAAGTGCTAGCTACAAAACAAACAAACAAACAAAAAACAGTTTGTAATAAAAAAAAAACATCATACATAAAAGAGACTTGTATCCCTTTAATATAGACTAAAATACTGAATGTCAAATAGTAGCATTTATAATAAATATTTAGCTACTGTTCATTTCTTGCCAAAACCATACTTCTACAGTGCATGGTAATTTCGGGGTGGTGCAGTGTTGATTACTGATTGATTAATAATGACAAGATCAGATTGTCAGATTGTATATCTTTACATTTTGAATATATTTGTTAAAATTTGAATTCATGTTAATAAAAAAGATACTGCAAAGTGTGACATCATATCAGGACTGTTACAGTGTCCAAAGAACACGGCTTAAATGTGAGCATATCAATTTCTTAATTTGTGAAATAGGATTTGTGCACCCCCAATGAAGAAATTGAAAAGGTGTAGCTGTTTTTGTAACTGGAGAAAAAAGTTTGCAACTTTTAAAAATCCTTTCAAATTTTTAAATAAAAAAATAATTTACTGATGTATGACTATTCTTTAAAATTAGAAATCCCACTGTCACAGGTGCTCAGTTTTGCTATAATAATACCCGCACAGAACATGGTAGTAATCAGCCATCCATTTAAAAGCAGAGGTCTTTGTGGTGTACTGTTGGTACATATGTCCAGGCCAACATCTGATGTCCTGATGCCTTCAACTGGGGATCCCTGAGAACCTGCAATAGAAATAGTACAGATCAAAATCATACATCATACATACCCATTACAAAGTATCTCATCTGGTAACACAAATTATCATTCCAGGTTTAGTTTAAGTTTAGCTCAATATACAATATTTGTGGCATGATAATGCCCAAAAGAAATTATTTCAATTCGCCCCTCTGAATATTCCTCAAACGTGGCATTTTGTGAGATAACCAATGACCTTGTCACGTCTTCTTTTACATTGTAATTTTCATATAAGAGAAATAATTAATGCAAAATATGAAACATCCATGCATTTACAAACCTCATTTGGATAAATACAATAGTGGAAAACTTGAATCAGTGATACACAGGAAAGCCTGTCAGTGATGTGCTGTAAAGTAAAAGGAAAGACACTGATAACACTGTAAAACTGTTTTCATAGTGGGTCCTTTTATAATAAAGTCATTATATTATGTTTTTAAAAGATCTTGTTAATTTTGTTTAATAATATGAACAATATTAATAGTAGTAATAGTAGTAGTATATATAAATGCTAGAAAAATTTCACCATGAGCTGTTTGCATGTAAATGAACATAATGGGAACAGAAAGTAAAAAACAGCTCCATCTGAAACTTTTCAATCAAATCAAAGGAGTACAAGCTCCTGTTCTAAAGTTATAGTACACATGGCACACAAATGAGAGGTAGTCTCTCCCTAATCTTACAAAATAACAACCATCCTGACAAACACATGTTGTATGAAGACTAGAGTTGGAATAAAACACCCCTCCTAATCCTCACATATCATATAAATGTGAATATGAAAAAGAGTTATTTTTGTTTCCCCTCCTCAAGTCCATATTGTCCTTTCATCTTCAGGAAGCCATCTTTCAGCCTCCATGCAGTGGTTGGGTAGAGCTACATTAGGTTAGGACAGCCTTAAGAAGTTATTTCATGTGACTAATAGAAATTATGTCATATGGGTAGGGATAAGTATCTTACAGTTCTAACGGTATTGCTACTGCTACTTATTGATCGGGTACTTCAACGGTATTCTTATCGGTTCTTTTTATTATATACAAATTAAGAACATAATTAACATTGCTTTATAGATGAAATCAACTGAAGATAAAAGACATTAAATCTCTCAAGATCTCAGCAGAAGAGGATTAAACAACTCTAAACAACAACTAACACCGTGTCTATACCAGACATGACTTTTTTTGTGTCGCGCCTCAACAGCTAAAAGCTGACCGACTGTTGCAAAGTACTTGGTCTACGTCAAAAATAGAACCGGAAACCAGCTTACTGTCAGGAATTTGTTGTGTTGCGTCACTACTCATCCAGTGTAGACAAAATCACAGATTATAACAGGTTCTATTATTAAACATGCTGAGAAGATGTTACTGTTTATGTGATCACAGATATATCGTACATCACAGCACACATGAGCTTTGAGGCAGTTTGTCTCAATCGAGATGTGTTATAGGCTGCCCACAATATGCGCGGCAATATCCATCGGCAACTGTAACAGATTTTAGATTTTTGAATTTCATCTTGGGATTTCAAACAGAAACCAGATTTTTCTTACCCCCCCCCCCCCAAGAAATATTTTATGTAATTTTAATTATCTAGAAAAAGCATTTTGATTTAACAATTTCTAGATATTTGGAATATAAACAATACGAAAATATTAAATAAGAAAATCATTTTTTGTAGTGCAGTACATTTTTAAATATATCTCCGATTGTGTTTGTCTAAAAGAAGAAAGTCGTATACATCTAGGATGGCTTGAGGGTGAGTAAATCATGGGATAATTTTCATTTTTGGGTGAACTAACCCTTTAAGGTCTTTTTTTTATCTTTGGTTGATTTCATCTAAGGCTGTGGCTGGAAGTTTTTCACTTTTTCTGTTGTTGTTTCTTTCCTTCAGTAATTCTGCTCGTTAACAGCAGGACTGGTTTACGTCACGTGACAAGCATTGATAATGACACAAGAGTGGGTAACTTTTGTCCACCTCGTCTATAGGCAAGGACTAAAATAGAGAAATTTCATATGAATTAATATTGATTCTGGAATAATTTTTTTTTTTTTTTTTTTTTTTTTAAATCATAAACAAATTGCGATAGGTGAATCGATTTTTTTTCCCCAGCCCTAACATCTATATAGCAATAATGAAAAGTGCGTGTAATTTCTCCAGTACCGACGGCAGAACCAATATTGTTCAAGATTATCGATACTCCGGTCTTTCATAATTTAGCCCCCGGGGCCTGTTTAATACCAGATTTCGGTACCCATCCCTACATATGGGTGAGTTCATAAGGATGAAAGCTTGTGTCAGTCTCTTGATTTGTGACTGTGCAGCTATTGTGAAACTCACCATCTTCATGTATCAAGTGTGAATGGCATCTTGTCCTGAAGAATCACAGCTCCAAACGCTAGAGATTACATCTCATCTGGTAACAAGAGCATAGTACAGCCATAACTGTAAGAACCCTAATGATATCTTTACCCCCTAATATTGCATTGATGATATAAATTCAAACATATTAGAGGCTAAGAGTATGAGCAATGAGTAAGCTGCCCAGATTTCTGAGAAAAATAACTTACATGCCTAAAGTTGTCGACCCCCTGGACCACAATCAGCATTTGTAAGTAAAAAGTATTTAAGAATATATCAGTAAAAATACATGCACGTATACAAATAAATAAATACCTTTGAGTGGAACAGTATGGCGTCTCTTCACTTGAAAACATAACTCAAAACAGACCTAGAGAAATACAATAAAATAAATTAACGACCATGATATCCTGTTATCATAATAGTTAAATAAATGATTATAACTATAAGCATTATAACATTATACTTGTCATCTATGTTACCTCATTTAGCTGATTATTTAGCCTACAGGCCTTTCAAGGACAGTCTCACTGAAACAACCCGGGGTTAATGATTTTAAAATGTGAGACTTCTTTCAAAAACAGGTAAAAACCTTACAGACCCACAACTTTTCAACAGTAGTGTGCTGAATGATTGAGGTTTTGCTTACTATAGTCATCTGGTTCATGGCCTTTGACAGGAGGTAACTCAGCTCTGCTGGGGTGCAGGAGGCCATCAGCATGGAAGGATCTAGGAACACAACATGCAATTTGTCACAGAGCCAACAATATTTATTACAGGTTTATTACAAGTAACCAAGCTAGAGCAGAAGTGGGAAGAATAATATACATAATATTAAAAAATAATTTCTTAAGTTAACAGAATTTATATTTTTAGTATTAGAATTCACTATTGTACATACAGTGTCACTTACATTTGAATGTCAAAGACTTCTTAATAAATTAAAAATATAATATAATAATAATTTTGCAAAAGAAAACTGCAGATGCATGGTGATATAGGTGAGATATATTGTGAAATAAATGCATATTAAATTATTTAATGAGCTTTCTCAGTTCACCTGTGTTTCCTCCTCCTCTGTCAGCTTCTCCTTTGTTGTAGAGGGGGTTTTCTGTCTCCCCTGAAATTACATTAGAGATCAAAACATGTTTGAAATAGTTTCAGCTAATTTTCGCGCTCATGTAAGTGACGTCACCGATTAACGGTACAGCAAGCCATACTTTTAGTTTAAATAAATAAATATGTTTACTATCATTCATTGATAACTTGCCAGCAAACCTTTACAAAACTATCAAAACACCTCATCTACACATAAAGACATGATTAAAAGCCCAAACTTACAGTAAACAAGGGCTCAGAATATAGTTAGCCAACCGCTTCTGAAAACGGTTGAGATGCTAACGGACTTTTTCAAAGACACTAAATCATTTCTTTTAAGTAAATATTCAACAGAAGTGTGTCAGTTACACTTAAGAAAAGTGTCAGGAACAGTTTTATATACTATGTGTGTGATTTTATGGACTAAACTTACCTAAAATCCGTGAAAACAACAGCGAGACGGAGTCCTGCTGCCTGACGTTTCCCCGTTTCCATGGCAACTCAGATCCGCTCCAGCGTTTGAAAGCGATTCGAACGTTCAACGCGCACGCGCATTAAAACACGCCGCAGTCACGCAGCATACAAACATAAACATGCAGAATTATAACATTATGTAAATAAATACATCTATAATTAAAACAATACATCATTTAAAATAATTACAGAATTATTAAATCATGAATTTAAAATGCATTTTGTAGTTCTATCGACCCATTCGTGCAAATTGGGAAAGTGAAACTTTAAAAGAACTTTTATATTTTTTGAAAACGTGCTTGGAGTATTTTTATACCAACACTTTACTTTTGTTATATATATATATATAAAGCCAGTTTTTTTGTGCTTTCAGATTCTCTTTAACTGTAAAAAATAATAATAATAAAAAAATAATAATAATACAATATATTAGATTTTTTTCATGTCCACTACAATGAGCACAGGACGGAAGCAACAACAACAAAAAAATTGTAACCATACAGTATTATGAGATAGAGTTCAAACACAGTATGTGAACTAGCGTTGAAGATTTTGATTATAACACATATACTGAAACAATGAGCAATGACAATCAGAATGAAAAAATGTAAGATAGGATGTAGTCTGAAAAAACATTTTGATTCTTTTTGTTGGTCGAGTGGGTGAATTATGTGTGTACTTGCTGGTTTTGATAAATATGTAATTGTGTGCATATAGCATCCAGGCATCTGTGTGTGTGTGTGTGTGTGTGTGTGTGTGTGTGTGTGTGTGTGTGTGTGTGTGTGTGTGTGTGCGCGTGTGTGCGCGTGTTGCTTTGTGTACACTCATAGTCATTTCACATTCGTTGTTTCACAATATTGTCTCTTGTTAAAAACTATACATAACATGATTCATGAATAGGTTATATTTTTTTAAATATATGTTTACATATGTACACAGGCCTATTTATACATGTAACATGAAGATCAATTTTTAAGCTTTATGTTCTATGCATTTTTAAAATATAAACAGTAGGCCTATATATAGCCTATATATATATATATATATATATATATATATATATATATATATATATATATATATATATATATATAAATTTATAAATACACACACACACACATATATATATGAAGAATTCAGATGCAAAAGCCTCTAAGTGCCATCTGAAATTCTTATCAAATTAGCATTTTTATGAAGCTTATATGTTTATGTTCAGTTATTTCACTTTAATGGCAATGAAAAGGACCTATTAATTGCCATTCAAGTGAAATTACTGAACCTACGAGCTTGATAAAAATGCTCATTTTAGAAGAAAATTTCAGACGGCACTTAGAGGCTTTTGCATCTTAAGTATTCATATAATATTAACAGTGTTTAACATACAGTATGTTGCATTTATGATTTTCATTAACGCTCCTTCTCGTGTGCTTTATGACCTGCCTGCGATACCGTTTGAGCAATCTTCGGTAGGCTATGCTTTCATTTAATTTTAAAATGGATGGCATCGGACAAAAAAAAAAAATCACGGAAACTTTGAGGACTGCATTTTATCAGTGTAAGAGCCTGCTAGATTTCGCTGCTCAGCTATGTGGATTTATTATAAATAGCCACTTCTATAAACTTGTTTAATTTACTTAAATAGGGTTTTTATAATGAATTAAAATTATATCAGTAAATAAGACAAAAGACATGCACGATCCTATTCCGTCCGAAAAGAGATTTATAGTGCACGCAATGTCCGATTCCTCTAACCAAGTTTCAACATTTATCAGACGTTATGATTTCGATCATATGCGTCGGCGTAGCTATCAGTTGATGAAACAACCTCATTTCGACATTGAATCGATGTTATATTTTCGACGTAATAACGTTCTGATGTTCCGATCAAATAGTGAACGTTGAATCAACATTGAAATTTGATCGGCGACTGATACTGATCTTTACAACCAAAAATAAACGTTGAATCGACGTCTGTTTGCTATCTGGGAAGGTGCATGGAATAAAAAAAATTAGTAATTTAGGAACAAAACCAGCAACACTCATAGATGCCATGGAGGGGTCAGAAATAAACAAAAACTGAAGCTATATATATCAACTTTATTTTGCCAAAAAATAAAAATCTCTCATTGTTATTAGTTTTTAACATTTAGTGGAAGTAGGCTGTTTTCCTTTACTTCATGCTAGCTTAAATAAAATTAAAATCTTGCACTGAACAACACTGTACAGAACAAATACAACCCTTGAATACATTTGTACACTCTTCTGTTTCTTGACATGGTAGCATCGGACGCGTTTCGGTGATTTAAAACGACGCTCGTGACTTAAAGTCGAGTGCTTTTACTGTAATTTAGGCAAGCGCGCTTATAATAGAAGCGACGCGGTTGAGAGCGCGGCTCATGGTTGCATAGCAACGACAGACGCCACGGGAGCGAAAGCGCATTGAAAAGAAGGAGAATGCCGGCGCGGCCGCGTATGTGACGCGTACTAGAGAATAATAATTATAATAATAATAATAATTTAGCGGGCCGGATTATGTTTTATTTTTGAGCAGTGCCGGCCCTAACCTCTTTGGCGCCCTAGGCAAGATTTTTTTTGGCGCCCCCTTATATTGCGATTTATCCAAAGGGGCGAATCTAGAAAATTATTTATAGGGTGGCAAAGGGGTGGCATGAGGTCTATGAGGGTTGGCAACACCGAAGCAAGCGCTCATGCATAGTTTTTGGAGATTTATAAAATTAATAAATAACAAAATTTTAATATCCATCATGGCACCAAGTAAATACACTATATGAAAAACTTCTAAATGAGTCTGAGCTTGTATCACTAAAGGAGATGAGCAGTTTTATCAATATTAAACAGGCTACTTCAATAGTACAAATCACATTTTAGTGCAAGTTAAAGAGCAACAAAACAATTTTTGAGTTTCTTTTATTAACAGAAGTGGGAATGTCTGTGTGTTCACCCAGAACACCCTATCAACCACATACTCTAGCAACACATGAGCAACTGCATAGCAAGAGCCTAGCAACCACCCAGAATCTCCTAGCAACCACCTAGCAACACTTTAGCAATCACCCAGAACATCTATATTCTGGACTAACTGACCAAAGTTTTTTACATTTTTTAAACAAGACTTGAAGTTGGGTTTATGACAAGCCAACATAAATTTGTCCTTCAAACTTTTCAGTCTCTATTGTTTTTCTTGATTGCTAACGCACAGTTCATGAAACAATTCAAAATTTTCTCACAACTAAACACAATATCAAAACTATACACCAACTTGCACAAACCTCAAACGTCCAGGTCAAAATAAAATGTTCTAGTCAAAAACTTATTCTTGTCTGACAAAATTAAACTTTGGCATCAGATCACACACAAAACATAACAAATACACAGACTACTGCACTGCCCAGTGAACACTAGTGAGATCAATTCATATAACACGGTAACAAAAATACCTCTTTTTCATTTTACTATTATAAATTGATCTTGCAGTAGATGAATAAGTATGAACACCACAATACAGTATACTGTCAATTGCAGTAAAAGTAAATTCAGCATCCTCTGCACATTTGGCTAAATTTCATTACAGTATATACAGTACTATAGCAGTGTATTCGTCTTCTGACACAAGACTATATCCATAGGCAATCATTTCTCAGCTCTGCAAAAAATACAGTATACATATAACAAATGGCTACAAAGAAAGTTGACAATCACAACATTGAGGGTGTACAACGTGAAATTTCCCTCATCTAAAGTAGTACTGGTACTGTGTAAGTTTAAAACCCCTGTAAATTATTCATTCAGCTCTCTCAGATTTTGACTGGTGTGTCATCAGTTTTGCTACCTAATGTTGTCATTGTTAAGCATTTTGAGAAATGTGTCTTTGTTTTGATAACTGAACGAATGGTTTGGGAAACTGGGCCAACTGAATCACTTATAATGTGTTAGCAATCGAGAAAAGATAAAATACGTTTAGATTCTTACCCCAACTCTGCTATTATTTTCTGTGATCGGGATCTCCGTATTGATTTCATGTTATTGGTTCGTCGGATGGAAAAAAAAAACTTTATCTATGATGAAAGTTGAGCGGGCGGTCACTGAATCAGCTCGCCAAAAAATTATGAAAATTAATCTGACATATTCGGATGGGACTACATTTCTCACAGGACTTCTGAATTAGCCGGGAAGCAGTAATTTTCCGATTCACGTACAAATATGGGAAAAAATCGTAAGTGAACTTGGCTGCGCTGTGTTTTTGACTCTCAAAGAACCGGTTCATAAGAGTCATTTGTTAATAAAGCACACTGGGCGCGCTGCGTGCAACCATCATGCACAGTTTATTGAAAGACGTGTTTTCTTGCCATTACTTTGCGTTACGCATTTTTTTTAGTCATCATATTGAAGCGCCGCTCCTGAAAAGCAGCACTTGAAACACTGCTTACATATTTTATTCTGAGATAATTTGATAATTTTGGGGTGGCAAAGCTCGTGCCACCCCGGTAGATCCGCCCCCTTTGGCGCCCCCTAGCGAGACTGCGCCCTTAGCATTTGCCTATACTGCCTATATAACGGGCCGGCTCTGTTTTTGAGATCAGTTGCGGGCCGGCAGTTTGAGACCACTGGACTAGACTATCACAGAACGCTGACACAATCAGCTACCCAATGATGATTTTCATTCAATCCGAGCACAGATATTGACTCGTATTACTCGTATAATACTCGTACTCGGCAGAAGTGCTTTATCCGTACCGGATACTCGTTTCAGCCGAGTATCCGGCTCATCTCTAGTAATTTACCTCACTTGCCTAGTAACCATAGTAACGGGTGCGCGAGCTTTCGCGCTTACTGCTATGACGTGGAGCGCGAGGTGCACTCAACATTACGCTGCATGAATTTTTAATTAGCCTACACTAGTAACAGTTCATTTTGTTACGGTATGAACTTAATCCTAGGAAAAGTAAAAAAAAAAAAAAAAAAAAAAAAAAAAAAAAAAGACCTTTGTAACGAAATCCAAGACTTTGTATACCAAATTCAAGGCTATTAAGGCCTTAATTTTAGATTATCAAATTTAAGACTTTTTCAATGCTTTTAAGACCCCGCGGGTACCCTGTCAGATCACACCAAACCGTGCAAATTATTATCACTGTTATATTGTTCTCAAATTGTTATTGTTAACAACATCAGCACTGCGTGACTGTGTATTTAGTGTGTATTAGCGTTACCTGTAGATTTCAATTTCTGTATCCACTCCACAGTCCAAGTCTTTTGCTTTTTGTCTATGGCTGAATCTCCAGTTGTCACTGATGATTGTTATTTGGATCTTTCTGGATTACAATCCGCCATCAAAATGATATGTTTAATTATTTCAGCTGCTGTGAGAAAAGGCTATAAATGTGCCGCTACCGGCAGCATCCTCACATGATATAACTGACTAGCCTCTCGACGGGACTCCTTTTCTTTTTACGGATGTGACGTAATGACGCACAGAGGAATTGCTGCATGCTCGAATTTCCTGCGGAAATCCGCCATGTCGTTCTTATTATAAAACATTATTACAAGCTTACTGTTGTGAATCGAGACAAGATAATTAGATAGTTTTGAACACTGGCTGGTTATGTACTTGTTCAAAAGTTGATTTTGGATAATTTTTAACCAAAAAAAGTTGCGGACTGCAGCTTTAACATTTAGTCTAATTATAAGGGTGTTATATTGCTGTTGTGTTTTTTTCATTACAAATATCATAATCACTTGTTTGTTACTGAATGTGTACTACTAAAGATTTTCTGCAAATTTCCTCTTCATTACTGTTATTTGTTTATGTGCAATGTTGAGAAAAGGAGCATCTGAAAGAGGTGTTCTTTAGATGTTTGACAAATTTGTAAATTGTTCTGAAGTTCTTTCTGGAAAGTTTTTTTGTAAATTTTCTTTATAGTTGTGATTGTATACTTAATAAGAGCCCTTTATTTAACATTTGTCAAATTGCATATGTTGAGTAATTGCTATGTGCCTATTAGCAAAGATTTTCTTGAAGGTTGCTAAAGGTAGCTGTTATGTTTTTATTTAATATTCAGGGAAAGAGACTCTTCAAAAATTTTGTTTTAATTTCTGGAGATTTTTACAGATTCATTTTGAGTATCCTTCAGTAATGTGGGACATATTTTGTATTTGTGCAATATTTATTTTTGATGTGAAACTATGATTTATAAGATTGTTTTACATTAAATTGATTATTTTAGAGACAATGTTAACTAATTACAGTTGTTGTTGTTGTAATGGGCCCAACATGTTAGTTTTGTTGAAATGTTAACTGCATGATGATTGAAAAATTTTCATTTTGGGGTGAAGTATCTGTTTAACATTTAAACTAGCAGTGTTTGACTGCCATCCACTTGTGCTTGATGATGCTCATGCTAGCCATATTGTGAACTTGAATATAAACCACTGTATAAAGTTTAACGTTAATTAGACCGAGGTTGCCGAAATGATGTTCTGTGTATGTTGGATTAATAACCTTTCTCCTTTAAGTGACAGACCTGTAAATTCTGTCATCTGCTCATTATTGGTGTTAATGGTGTTTTTTGCATGCATGCTTTTTATGCTAGTTTCATTCTCTGATACTTTAGTTTCAATAAATCTTTAATAAACAAAAAGACTTTTTTAGGTCCTGACTGCCACCAGTTGAGTCACTGATTCAGTGAGTTGCTTATAAGAAAAGATATACATTTGTTACCACCTAGTTTAAATGTTTTATTCATTGTTGTAAAACTAACGTATATATTTTTTTCTTCCTTTTTTTATTATTATCAGGTGGACAGACAATCTGTGCAGCAGCAACAAGACAACTATACAAATAGAGATGGGTTTCAAGAACTGGTACTAATTTTGTTCCTGACTTGTTCAGTACTGAAAAAATTAATATAAGCTACAGGATCAATAGTGCTGCTATCATTATTTTTGTAATGTTGATTCATTTACCTTTAGACACAACCACATATCATGCAAATTATCTCCAAGTGGATGGCAGCAAGAAGATGAAAGAAATGATTCATCATAAAGACTGTTCCATAGGAAGCAGTAAATCCTGGGTGAAAAACTAAACCTGGTTGTTTCAGTATTACTCAAGTTATTTATTTATTTTGTTTATAACACTATTTTCACATTTCTCTGCAATTATGTGTTTTAATTATTATTCCATCCACTAGAGGGCGCATGTATAGAGGGTATGCACGTGACGTCACCGTCGACCGTTAAGACTGCGGTCATGGCCACTGAGTGGCAAAAGACTGAGCGGCAGCACTGATTTTCAGCATGAGTGTCGCGAAACACAAAACACATTCAAAATGGGAAAGAGCTTTGTGATTGACTGTACAAATAGCTTTGTCACAAAACCTGAGGTATAAATATATTTAAAGTAGTGGTGGGCCGTTATCGGTGTTAACATGCTGCGTTTTAAGATATTCAAACAATAAAAAACGTTTTGTTGCTCTTTAATGTGTCGCGACCATGGTCGTGACAGATTGCTGACTGCTTTGTCGGACAAAACGGCGGATTGGGCCATTCCACCGAATGGGTGCCATTTGCTTCTTGTAATTCTTCAAATTTAAACTTTATTTTTTAACTTTTTTCAGCACTGAATCTAATATTACACACATTTAACTATTCAAAATGTGTATTGGTCAATCTCAGGCAACTTTATTTATTTTTTTACATGGTTTCAACGCAGAAGATGGATGCATGTTTTCTCAGTCCTGTTACCAAAACTCATGTGCCATTTAAAAATTATGCTTAATAGCATGTCAGTTATTTCCTTTGTATTCACCTCAAGAAAGTGTTTATTTTGAAGAAATGGTTGGTTATTTGTTCAAATAATTGATATTTGTGGGAAAAAAATCACTTTATATTAAGGAAAGGTGTATTTTAATAAAAAATGCAAAACAATTTTCTCATTAATAAGATGACAAAAGCCTCAAGTTGATATATTTTTAAATAATTTAATTTATTTAACAATTGTGTAAATGATGGATCAAACAAAACTGAAAAAAAAAACAGTGGTTTAACTTTATTTTTCTAGAAAAATAAATAAATTTAGTAACAGGACTGAGCACTTTTTTAACAGGAATGACCACTGAGTAACAGGACTGAGTGTCCATGGCCGTGTGTGCATGTGTGTGAGTGAGATTTCTGTGTTGAAGGGATGTTCTATGTGCTAGTAGTACATTACAGTAAAGGAGGTGGAAAGAGAAAGAATGAGAGCAAGGAAAAGAGAGAGGGGGGAGAGGGAGGGAAGGAAAGACAAAAAATGGGGAAAAAGATAGGGTTGCTGGTGTGTTTCACTCCTTCCCTTGCAGCATGCAGCATGGTGTGTGTTTCTTGCATCTGCAAAGTATAGTTTCTCTCCATCTTCTACAAAAGATAGACAAGAGAAAGACAAAAAGATGAAGTCACGTCATGGTGGATTGGCTCCCTGCAATGTATGGCATTCATACTGTAAAACTAATCCTAAAAATCTATAATTTAAGTAATTTCAACTGTACAACTCATTATACAAGTGAATAGTATTATATCAGCTAATATTCACATCATTAAATCAACAAAACAGAGGACTCGACTCACTCCTGTTACTCTTAACTCAGTCCTGTTATTTTTCATATAAGTAACAGGACTGAAAGTAACAGGATTGAGTTTTTAAGCAAAAATGATCAAATACTTGACATATGGACACATGGCGTACATGCTAATATCATGAGGACACTTAGCAAATACTAGTGACTTACCTAAAGTTAATATTTTTAAAATAAACAAATAACATCAAAGAAATAATTTAGGTAACAGGACAGTGTGTTGAGATTGACCCTCTCAAGTCATAGTTACAATTTCATCAAATATACAGAAATTAAAATAAGAGAACTTACTTTTAGTCTTCTTATGGCCTGAATAAGATCCAGATGATGCAACTTCCTGTTGAAAATGTGTCTTGTGGAATGTTCCAAGTTTTTTAGAGGGGGAAATGTGTGAGGGTAACAGGACTGAGTGAAAACCTGGGGACACGACTAAAATGTGTATTTTATATAACATATTATGGATTTATTATGACATTTATTTTTGTTTAGCATAGATGGTATATGGAGTAACACAACAGTGCAAAAATAATAAGATTTCTGAAAGATTTTAATGATTATATTTCATGATAAAGTTTAGGTTTGCGGGGACATGTAACAAATGTTATTTTTTAGTATTCTCAGTAGTTTTTAATAATGTTTTAAATTATATATTTTAAATTTGCAGTTAGATTAATGTTTATGTGGCGGGGCGGTGTAATTTTGGGACACAAGCCCAAGTTTTTGTTCACTAATACTAAAGTCCGACTACACCACCCTAAGGATTAACCCCAGGGAAAATACTCAAACCACCCAAATTTGGGAATAAAGCACACAGGTTCGGTTCCCTCAAAATTAGGTCAGAGACATGAGTATAAAAATACAAAATGTTTATTAATACAAAAGTTAATTAAAATATGAAACAATGAATCACAGAAAAATACATGAAACCCCACTTAAAACACAAGAACACAAATTACAAAAAAAGAAAAAGATATAAAACAAAACCAACTTGAGGTAGTATGTATGTATTGGCGTATGTATATGTAAACCAAAAATGGAGTAATACCAGCAGGGGCTGAGGCTCCCAACGGCTGTGATCAATGTAGAGTTTGGTTTGACGAGCACACTTCCACACGCACACACACCCGTGCACTCTAATCACACTATCACACACTCAAGGTGTACACTGCACACGATGAAGGAGAACCACCACCACAAGGAGGGAGATCAAACAACCCGTGGAACCCCAGCTCCTGCAATAAATCAAAAAGAAAATAAATAACTATGAAAATGAACTGGGCAGAAATGGCAGTATGAACATCAATGCAGCAACTCCTCACATAAGTGGTATCAACAAACAGAAGTGAGAAGCAACAATGTAACCGAAAAATCCCATAATTAATCACCTGAAATTGTTACAAACACCCACTTCTACACAGTAGAAGATCACACAATTTGAGTTGCTTTAATAAATTAAACATGCACATATAACCACAGAATGTAGTTTTACAGAAAATCAAATCAAATAAGTTAAATTAAACAGTTCAAAAAAAAAAAAAAACATTAACTGATTTGACTCAGAAAGAAAAAGAATAAGGAAACAAAGGCCAATAATCTCGTCCTAAAACTGAAAGAGCGGACAGGCCTCCCAAATAAACCAAAACATGAAGCAGGGCACTAGAAAGGCACGTAACAGAATCAAACCAGCAGTCCCCTTTAATAAATGGTGATGACTTCGTCGGCGCGGCTGTAGACAGCCGCTCTTTTAACAGCGCGAAGACAGCAGCAAGTGATCACGGCAGCAAACAATCATGGCATAAAACGATCACGACAGCATAGAACGAGAGGGAGAATCCATCAGGATATCACGCTGAATAAAATACTTTATAGGCACGGGCTTATCACCGTCATGCCCACCGCTAGTGATGGGACATTTGAACCGAGGCTTCGGAGCTTGTGTCGAGCATAAATGGGCGTGCCAGATGAAGCGTCGATTCGAGGCTTGTGTTGGGAATGTAGAAACCACGTGACCGATGACAAACGAGGCCTCGGTTTGTGTGGAATACGTCATCGGTTCGGTTTGAGCGTCGCTTCCGGATAAAGGGGGTTCGAAACACACGCCACCTTGTGGGTGTTTCAGGAGAAGTAGAACCAGAAGTAGTAGTAGAATGTCGGAGAGTCAGAGTTAAAGAGTTGTGTCATTGTTGTTATTGTATTATTAGAGCTATATTATTACATTATATTAGGTTATACAATTGTATGGTTTAATTTATGAATAATTATCTGTGTGTGTGTGTCTGAGCCAGTTGTCTCTGCACAAGTAAAGTCAGACAGAGAAGATGCACATTTTATTTTATACCCAGGCAATGCACAAATGTCTGTTCAGGTCATAGGCTCAGGATTAATTTTGTCTGCTATTTCTTTGCACAGTAGCTAGGTGTCACTAGTGAGCAATGCTGAATGAAGCTTCGGGTAATGAACCTTTTGGTGAAGCAATGGGTTGCGAAGCCTCAGTGCTTCATGAGGCTTCATTTGCCCATCACTACCCACCGCTACCACCATGGGGTACAGGAAGTCATGCCTGAGAGGCAAACAGTCATCAAACCCACTAAGCAGCACAAAAAGGGCAGCAGCACCAGAAGATAAAACTGCACTCCACAGCCACCATCAACACAGCCAAACAAAGGGGGCAAAACGGACGTGACGCATCCCAGGTAACAGCCAATTGGCTTTTAAATAGGAGGTACTATTCGCTGATAGGATTAGGTGATTGACAGCAGTGTTTACCTGTTACATTCAGGACACGTTGCTTAATATTAAAATATATTTTAGAGTTCATTTTCATGCATATTTATACATAAAATGTCCTTTGGACAGAAATGGCACCGATTCGGTGGAATGGCCCGATTACTTTTAGTCATTATTTGGGTAGCACACATATTCTGAATGTCTTCAGCAGAATTCAAATGAGCCATTTTAATCTTGATTAATCTCGATTAATTCCAAGATTACAATGAGATTAATCTAGATTAAAAAAAATTAATCTATGCCCACCACTAATTTAAAGACTGCCAAAAGCAACAGAAAAAAAGAATCACTGCAATTCACAGAAACAGCTATACTCCAGCAGAGAAACATAAATTTGCAGTTATTTTGAGGTAAAATCATACTGTTTATATTGTTTTGTTATATATATTGTGTTGACAACTGATCAATTAAATATTTACCATCTTATATTCTGTATAATTGGATGTTTTTAAATAAACACTGACAAAAACTATACAAGTTTTAGGGCTGGACGAAATGACAGTATATATAACATTGATATAAGTGATTACTCAGATTTAAACCTACCTCTATTGTAGTTATATAAAATATTCACAGGCAGATTTGCTTTATGTATTTCCCTGGCGTCGAAATCAGGCACATAGAAATGTCAGGAAATACGGCTCCTGGCTGCATGTCAATATCCATGGATTAGGTTTATTTGACAAGTTGTAGGAAGAACTTTCAAGCCTAACCTTTAGTGTAATCATTAGTTTTACTCGCATTTTCGCAGTTTCCCCTGTTAAATCCAGTCACGCAGCATATTCTCTTGCCACTCAGTACAGCTGAGGGAGCGCGTTTTCGGCGGGAAAGTGACGTCGATGCATACCCTCTATTATTGTTAGAGATACCGTGTTCCGGGTTTGCCCGGAAGCGAAGCCATTTTGTCTACTAGCTGGGCAAGGTAAGGTGTATGGTGTTCTTTCTGTCTCTGTAATCTTAATCATCTGTGCATTATTGTTAGTCATCCGTGATATTTTGAAGTTATTCTAAGTAGTTTTTTGTGTGTTTGCATATTGTGTGGCTGTATTTTGTACATAAATGTTGAAAGGCAACGTTTTATTTCAGTTCTAGATTCTTAATTGACCGGGACAGTAGGGGAGAGTGGGGTAATGTGAGACACCCCCTGTATCTCTGCAACGGAACACATTTGTGGTTATGTGACAATTATGTTTTCAAGCCCCTCACATTTCCCCTTGGCCATGAAGGAGAGGACCTCATGGTGCTGTTTTTTTCACAAAAATATTGTTTTTGCATGTAAAAGTAAATTTTCTTGCGGTCAACTTAATCAACTGTTGTGCCAAAGCAGACTGATTCAGGTAGAAAAACTTATATCATACATGTTGATGAGTTATCAACATATAAAACCATGTGATGATGCTAGCTGAAGATTAGCCTGAATTGCTAAGAGAGATCGTTTTTTTCTAAAATGTAGTGGTGGGGTAAAGTGAGACAAATGCTTTGGGGTAAAGTGAGACATGAGGCACAAGTTAAATTTAGTCTTAAAAATATTTTAATGTAATAGTACATTGCATATGTTTTATTTTTAATTTCATAAACATTGTAGAAAAGCCATCATGCCAAGGCAAAACATCAGGAAGACAACCTCTGGGGCAAAACACCCCTCGAGGAGAATGATGTGGCACATGTTGTGGTAAAGAAGCTGCCTCAACCTAAAAGGCCTGGAGAGATGGAGAGAGCAACTCCTCATCTTTCCCTGTAACCTTCAGGGCTGGAATGTAGAGTAGGCCTAGTTAAAGAGTATAACAGTAGGCTGATGTTCTAATACAGGTGGGTCTAGTCCTGTGTTCTGAGTCCCAGGCTGTTCTAGCTGGTTCTGATTGTGCTTTGCTCTGACCTCCAGACACTAGCTGGCTCTAAGGGTGCGTTCACACTTGTAGTTCGATTTGGTTGGTTAATTTGGTCCGGACCAAATAAGAAAAAAAAAAAACATTTAGTCCTGGTCCAATTAGCGTTCAGATTGGCAATTTTATCACCGAACCAAAAGATACCGAACCTTGAGGCATAGGGATACATTCACAATGTGATTGGTCAGATTTTATGACGTATTGCCTATTTTGAACCGGAACTTAACAAAAATCCCAAACAATGCTGTGTGCTGAGGTAAATGTGCTCGTTGTGTGTGCATAGCAGTGCGTAGCCTGTGTGTGATGGTACTTTGGCCAGCTGGGAACTCGTGAAGAGCTCATAAAATGTGTAAAGTAGTCAAAACAGCGGCAGGAATCCACCCACACAAACGAGACGCGCGTCTGATGCCTGTGATGGGCAAACTCGCGACTATGACAAGAAAAACCGACATGCGTGAGGATTCTGTCCTTTTTAGGGCAGCGTTCACATATGTTCAAATGAACCGCACTGACTGAGCAATCGCATCAGGTGTTCTGACCCCCAGACTGTGTTCTGATCTAACTGGTTCTATCTGTCATTTGAATGTTAATTAAAATATTTTGAATTATATTATGTTGTATTTGATTTTGTTCAGAGTTAGAAAAGTGTTTAGAAAAAAAAATTGCTTAATTGACCAATCCCCATGATTCTGTTACTAGTCCGACATTAGTTCTGGAATGTGTGGTTGTCAAGCTAGCTGTCAGGATTCGAACTGTTACAACATGTGTTGTTATGGTAGTTTCAGAGTGGAAAAAGTAAGTGGATCAGTTTACCCCCTTGATTTCTCTGGTCTGTCTCAGTTTACCCCTAAGCTGGGGTAAAGTGAGACACAAGACGACTTTTTTTAAAACAATCATATTTTCACTGACCTTCGTCCTGAATACATTCTGATCATTTCTATGGCTAGGAAACATCCTGAATTAATGGGAAATGTGTAAATTTTACTGATATATCATTTTAGCTCGCTTAGAGGGGAGCAAATGTAAAAAGTGTCTCACTTTACCCCACTCTCCCCTAATTTGATTATAAGATGAAATAAATCACTAATTTTTACAGTATTTGTGGTGTTGTGATTGTTATTATTAGTTTAATAGTTAGTAGTTCACGTAGTTTATTCTTAGTATTGAGATGTTTGGAAAGTAAGGCTGTAATTGTTAATTGCTCGAGTTTCACCTGTTTTTCGTCTTGGTTGAATGTATCATTAGCTTCAGTTTTAAAGGATAGTTCATAAAAGAATACCAGTTTTGTATTGTATTTACTCATATTTTGTTGACGATGTAAATTCTATCTATAGATACATTCGTATATTGTATAACACATGCAGTGCGTCGTCAAGACAACGTGTAGCATGTTCAGTGCATGGGCAAGACACGTGATAAATGTTATTCTTAGCCTTTTTAACTAAAGCTAATTTCTAAACCATTTGTCATGTAAATGTATTATTCTTTATTGTTATGAAATTTTTCCATGTACCATGAATATGAAATTGAAATAACATACTTTAATAATCACTAATTTATTAGTCTCATGTTTCACTTGTTGTTAAACGTTTTTCTGTGTTTGTTGTGTACATAACTGAAAGCATAATAAGTTTGTGATTGGAAGAGACAGGGCAGATAACTAACGCATGACATGATTGACAGTCAAGTCACGTAAGCAATCATGAAAACATACTTGATACACCATTGTAAATCAGTGATGCTCATTAGATCACATAATTTAGTGGATAAAGAATAGAATTAGATTATATGTAAAAAATAAATAAAGTAAACCTAATGATATCAGCATCTCTCCCAATACTCAATTTTGACTAAAAGCCATAATTGGCCGTGTTTAGTGATGCTTGCATTGATTGCACTGACTCTCTCACGAGAAGTGAATCACACTCTCTGTTGCAAGGCATGTGATTGGCTGTTCGCTGATGTCACGGATTCATGTGCATGCGCTCCACAAACTCAGGATCAAAGTTGACAGAGAAAGTTGATCAGCATCATGGTACCAACAAAGCCAGATTGGAGTGGTTTGGTTTTGTCAACTCGAAATTAATCCTATAACACCATCTACAATCATGGTACAGGCCCCTGCTCATTTGCTATAAAACATGGAAAACATTGTAATATTTTAAAAACTTGTACTAAAAAAAATTTTAATGTCCTTTTGTTATCTACCTAACTAGCTAGATATCAGCCTGTTAGCATTGTTAGAAAATATCATTCGTTAAAACCGAAATTTTGGTAAACCGATGACAAATTTTGGTGACAAATTTTGTCCAACTTGTAAAAATGACAAAAGGCCATCATACACTCATCGGGGGCTCTATCTTCTGGTCACTGCACATGTATGGCGGGGCTTGCCGAAACATACACACATTGCGGCTTTGCTTTTCAAGTTGGAAGCAGTAGTCAAATACAGAGAGACAACAACAGTAACTGGGCAAACCTGCAAACTGGATCATACCTAGTAACATCACAAAGGTGGGAGCGGAGGCAGGACACACAACAGACTTAATTTCTTCAAAAGCAAAGAGAAAATCCATTAATAGTGTTCTGGATGGCGAGGTAGCGAGCATACCTGCAAGGTCAGTATTGCTACAACAAGTGCAGTGGAAATCAGTCCTTGCACAACTGCAGAAATTATCTCAAAGTTGCCATTCAACTTTGCCTGGGTGTTGTGATACTTTGGCTGTACTGGGTCTGCAATTCTCAGCACCAGATTCACTGTGCAATCTACGTGATAAAAAAATGGATGGCAGTGAACTGCCTGTCTTGTGCCAGTACTGCAAAACCTTGGCAAGTAAGGTAAATGTTACACCTGAGCAGGCCTGGTACATTTAACAACAGACCAGAAAGTAGCACAAATGCCCATCTTGGTGTCACTTTCGCACGAGAAGATTTACTGCATCCAAAATGCATTCAGTCTTTGTGTCTGATTTGGATAACCCTGCACTGTCTACAGTAAGAGCAGTTTGTTACCCCAACAGTGGTGCTACACACCAGTGTCCTGCTACTGCATGGTGAAGACAAAATGAGGAGAATGGGAGAACACAATATAAAGTTCAAACCATGAACCATCACTGTGACATGCAAATTACTGAGTGTGGCTTCATCATAAACCCTGTTTCCTCAAGTTGGAGCTTCGCCAGATGGATTAGTGCAGTGTACCTGCTGTGGAAAAGGCTACATTGAAATAAAGTGCCCGTATAAGTACGGAAACAGCACTGTGGAGGAAGCATGCAGCAGCAGCTGTGACAAAGACTTATGTTTGGAAGTTGTGGATGGTGAGCTTCAGCTAAAGAAGAGTAGTCCATACTACAAGCAAGTCCAGACACAAATTTTTGTGTCTGATGCAGAGAACTGTGATTTTATTTTATGGACTTCAAAGACTGCTGTATTGCATGTTGCACCTGACCAACAGCTCTGGAATGCTGTTCTTAAAAAGGCACAGGTGTTTGAGTTTGTGTCTCCCTGAACTTACAAGCGGGAACTTCACTCAGATGTCACAAACAGATTTCTGCTCCAGGAGGGAATGAGAAAAAAACATGAGGCATGAGGTGCACCTGTTGTTCATATCTTTTTTTTTATTTATTATTTTTATTATTATTATTATTATTGCAGAACTACAAGATCTGGGTAAATACCATGGTTGTATCTTTAACAATGAAGAATCATGACAAAAAACAACAATAAAAACATCATGGGTTTTGTGTACATCATACATAAATTTTGAAAAAATGTTTTTTTAGTATATATTTTTTATTATTTTTTTTATTTATAAGCCTGAGGGATGATGTCGGTTCACATTCATACTCAACGAGATTTAGCTATTAACCCTCAGGGGTCTGAGGATTTTTTGGGGACCTGGAGAAGTTTTGACATGCCCTGACATTTGTGCTTTTTTCAGTTGTTCATAAACATATTAATGGAAAAAGTGTCATTACACTGTATTCAGCGTAAACTAGGCTACAATAATATGTGAGGAACATGTATGTACATGTATGTTTGTTTTTTTGAAGGAATAACATGCGTGGCTGTTAAAAAAAACAAAAAAAACTTAAGTCACTGATATAATGCCAAAAAATATATTAAATCTGTGTTCACAAGATTTCTGTGTATTGGAGGTTGTAGACTAGAGTTTTTGCTTCAAAATGATGTAAAATTTATCCAGCCAACAATATATTGATTTACATTTTTTAAGACACTTTTTGTAAAGAAACACAGTATGCTTGAAGGCATGAAAAAAAAATATTTAGCTACTACTTGTAGTACACTATGGGTTCAAATGTACTATAAGTGGTCTCTAAATACATTTTTTAAATACAGAGATAGTATATTAAAAGCACATTTTAGTTCATATTTCATGGTGTCTCAAAATAGCACAGTTGAGTCCACTTAGATGTTCTTAAGATGATCTTAAGAAGTACTAAAGAAGAATTTTTAGTATATTAAGTACAAAATTAGTGCACGAAAATAGAGCATATTTAGTAGATTAAAGAAGTGTACTTTTTTTTCACCTGGGCGTCTGTGTCCCATTAAAAAATCCCAGGCGTTTTGTTTTAGCCTACATGCACAAATAGCAAAATAAACTACAGATGATGAGGATTGTTCATCATCACACACATGCAGCACTTCTGTGAATGGAGAAAAATAGGAATAAATAGCCTATGTCTATATGCGAAATTTATTTAACTTAAAGGTGCCCTAGAACCCTGTTTCACAAGATGTAATATAAGTCTAAGGTGTCCCCTGAATGTGTCTGTGAAATTTCAGCTCAAAATACCCCATAGATTTTTTTATTATTCATTTTTTTTATCTGCCTATTTTGGGGCTTAATTATAAATGCGCCGATTCAGCGTGCGTCCCCTTTAAATGTTCGCGCTCCCCGCCCCCAAGCTCGCAACTCTATAATACATTGCATAAACATAAACAAAGTTCACACAGCTAATATAACCCTCAAAATGGATCTTTACAAAGTGTTCGTCATGCAGCGTATCAGATCATGTAAATATAGTATTTATTTGGATGTTTACATTTGATTCTGAATGAGTTTGAGGCTATGCTCTGTGGCTAAAGCTAACATTACACACTGTTGGAGAGATTTATAAAGAATGAAGTTGTGTTTATGAATTATACAGACGTGTTAAATAATGAAAATAACGACGGCTCTTGTCTCCGTGAATACAGTAAGAAACGATGGTAACTTTAACCACATTTAACAGTACATTAGCAACATGCTAACGAAACATTTAGAAAGACAATTTACAAATATCACTAAAAATATCATGATATCATGGATCATGTCAGTTATTATTGCTCCATCTGCCATTTTTCGCTATTGTCCTTGCTTGCTTACCTGCATAACATCTGATGATTCAGCCGTGCTGCTCCAGACATTAATACTGGCTTGTCTAATGCCTTGAACATGGGCTGGCATATGCCAAATTTGGGGGCGTACATATTAATGATCCCGACTGTTCACATATCACAGTCGGTGTTATGTTGAGATTCACCTGTTCTTCAGAGGTCTTTTGCACTAATCAAATTTACATAAGGAGAAAACAATGGTGTTTGAGACTCACTGTATGTCACTTCCATGTACAGAACTCTATTTAACTATGCCGAGGTAAACTCATTTTTCAGTTCTAGGGCAACTTTAATTAAACAATTTAAAAAAAAATGAAAGAAAAAATGCGACAAGGAGTTTTGGTTCTTTTTGAGAAGCAAGTTCATGGAAAGGAAACCAAGACGTTTGACCATAAATGTCAAATGAAAGTGTTTTAGGTTGTTTACAATTAAAAAAAAAAAAAGAAAATTCAAGTGATCATGCCAGCGCCTCAAGCACACACACACACAACATATAGCCCATCAGTTTTAGTAACTTGACATCGCACCCTGTTTGTCAAAATAACATACAGTCAAGTAAATATATAGAGTTGCACTGCTCATTTTAAGTAGTCTGTACAATCAAAGCGTTTTAATAAATAAGTTTGAAATCCAAATACATCGTGAATATGGACTCACTGTGAATGCGCTCAGGGCGGGTCTATGTTCAAACATCAGTGTCTGGGCGGGGCCTGTGGTTTTTGTGACATCACACTGCCAGGGATCTGGAAACGGCTTGTTCTGAGAAACTGCTTATGATTTATGGGGATTAAAAAAAAGGAGTGAGTGGATTTTTATCACTATAGGGTGGTTGTGTACACACACTGCCAACACACATTTATGTCCAAACACCAGGCAAAAGTGAGTTTTGCATAATAGGTCCCCTTTAACGTCTGGTAAGCAAGCAAGGACAATAGCGAAAAATGGCAGATGGAGCAATAATAACTGACATGATCCATGATATTTTTAGTGATATTTGTAAATTGTCTTTCTATATGTTTTGTCAACATGTTGCTAATGTACTGATAAACTTTGTGTGAACTTTGTTTATACAATGTATTATAGAGTTGCGATCTTGGGGGGTGGGGAGCGTGAGCATTTAAAGGGGACGCACGCTGAATCAGTGCATATTTAATGATGCCCCAAAATAGGCAGATAAAAAAATGAATTAAAAAATCTATGGGGTATTTTGAACTGAAACTTCACAGACACATTCAGGGAACACCTTAGACTTATATTACATCTTGTAAAAAATGGTTCTAGGGCACCTTTAACTGCTCGCTCGACCAAATGGTTGAGCACATTTTGAGTCACTATATTTCATTCAGAGGAGTACCTAACTTAACTCAAGCTGATTGAGCCATCTCTACCATCTGGTTGAGGTATGTTATGCCAAAAAAATCCACTAGATGTCAGAGTTTCAATCAGCAGCACTTGTTACAACACTTCCTCAAACATGGATGTCAGAAACAGCAAAAGCAAATTTTTTTGACATATTACACTGTAAGAGCCCTAACTATACAAAATTATGTTACTTGGTGACATGAAAAAAACTTTAGTATGTTTTTAATAATTTTTCAAAAACATGCTCAACCAAACGGTTGATTTGTCACTTAAAGGTAAATGCAGAAAAGCTAAGGTAATCTTTTCAGATCGTCCATTTCTGCAGTCAGAATGGACTATTTGCTGAGAAATATAAAATTCTGACCATTCTTAGCTATGAATATGACAGCTATTGTTATTTCTTAATGAATATGCTGAGATAATTTCTTAAATATGTATTTTTTTGCCACTTTTGCATATTTTTTGAAGTAAATATAATGAATTAATTGAATTAATGTGTGGAAATCATAATTATCAGAGGCAATTACTACTTAAATGACAAATGGTGGTAACATTACTAAAATTGTAAGAGATTGTTATTTATTTGTTTGTTGTTGCTTTTTTACAATTACTAGATGGATGTCAACAGTTTCTATGGTACAAGAACATGCACTCTTCAGGCCCTTGCCCCAGAAAACCCCCCAGATTCTGATGCTGGTCTCAGTGATGTTGATGACCCAATAGAGTATCCAAATTATCACCCTGTCTGAAAAGAGAAATGTTTATATGTCTAAAAAAATAGAAAAATCCTGTTGCACTACCACACTTGATGTTGTTTCTTGAATCATAAAAGCCTAAAACGCCATTATATCACTATCTTTTGCTATTTTGTTGATAGTTTTTGAATGCAGAAAGAATGTAATGTCTTTAGTTTTGTTACTTTTAGTTATTTGTGTTATTTATTTTAGTTTATTGTTAAAAAAAACAAGAAAACGTAATTTCCGGGGTTAAAATGAAAATCTGAAATATTTTATGGAATATTTCAGTTAATAAACAAGATTCAATATATAAAACTATTTTATTTTGATTATGTTTTAAAATAAATTAGTATTGTAGTTCATATTTTCTGATTTTCATACTATGTGTATGCATTTCATTATTTTACCTTTAAGTGCCATATCAACCATTTGGTAGAGGCCGATATTTTCAAAATTATGGGATGTTGAAAAAAAATACAGTGAGTGTGGTATAACTAGTGACATAATGAGATAAAAAATGCAAACAAATTTTTTTTCAAATTACTTTTTCTTGGTAAGGCAGTTAAAGGGTTAAAGGTTCACAGTATAGTAGTTTTTAATTTCTAATTTAACAATTAGTGGATAGTCCATTTAATGACTGAATGTCTGTTTTTTTATTTAATACTGTAAAGCTTCTTGCTTTAAAGCAGTCTAATGTAAAAAGTGCTATTTAAATAAACATGCCTTCACTGAAGTACTAAACAGAGCTGGTGCAAACATATTCACATCGCTATGATCAGATGCTTTCTTTCTGCTGTCACCGCTGTCATTTTTGTTGTGTGTTTATTTTGTTACTGAGAGGAAAACGTGCAGTACATAACGTTACTACATATTCTATCTAAATGCCTCTCAGCAGCGTGGATTGCGTCGGGATGTTAAGTGAGCTCCCTGCTGGAAAAAACAGCATAGACCAGCATACCAGCACCAGCATCCCATTCCAGTAAGACCAGCATAAGTTGTGTTTTGGTGCTGGTTTGCTGGTGACCAGCACAGACCAGCATAGCTGGTCATACCAGCAAGACCAGCATATGTTGTGTTTTGGTGCTGGTATGCTGGTCACCGCTGGTTTGCTGGTGACCACCAGCATGGGATGCTGGTGCTGGTATGCTGGTGACCAGCATATGTTGTGTTTTGGTGCTGGTAAGCTGGTGCTGGTTTGCTGGTGCTGGTATGCTGGTGACCAGCATAGACCAGCATATGTTGTGTTTTGGTGCTGGTATGCTGGTCACCACCAGCATGGGATGCTGGTGCTGGTATGCTGGTGACCAGCATATGTTGTGTTTTGGTGCTGGTATGCTGGTGCTGGTTTGCTGGTGACCACCAGCATGGGATGCTGGTGCTGGTTTGCTGGTGCTGGTATGCTGGTGACCAGCATAGACCAGCAAATGTTGTGTTTTGGTGCTGGTATGCTGGTCACCACCAGCATGGGATGCTAGTGCTGGTTTGCTGGTAACCACCAGCATGGGATGCTTGTGCTGGTATGCTGATGACCAGCATACCAGCACCAAAACACAACATATGCTGGTCTTGCTGGAATGGGATGCTGGTGCTGGTATACAGTTTTTATTTTATTCTATTTACAACTACATTGAATTTTGTTATGATGAAAATCATGAAAATACAAGCTTTTATTAATACACATAAGTTAATTTATTGTAATTTGCTTGCTGAGCCAGATGACTGTTGTTTTTGTTAAAAAATTATTATTATTGTGTTAATGTTGTTAACTGAACAATAATATATTGTTCAGTTAACAACATTAACACAATAATAATAATTTTTTAACAAAAACAACAGTCATCTGGCTCAGCAAGCAAATTACAATAAAACATTAATTCAACAATAATTCATTGTAAGTGCTCAAATTTTTAAGGATTTTATGTTTTTTTTTGGTCTGTTGAGTTGCGAGTTATAGTCAGAATTGCATGATATAAAGTCAGAATTGTGAGAAATAAAGTCAGAATTGTGAGAAATAAAGTCAGAATTGTGAGAAATAAAGTCAGAATTGTGAGATATAAAGTCAGAATTGTGAGAAATAAAGTCAGAATTGTGAGATATAAAATCAGAATTGTGAGTTATAAAGTCATAATTGTGAGATATAGTCAGAATTGTGATATAGTCAGAATTGCGAGATATAAAGTCAGAATTGCGAGATATAGTCATAATTGTGAGTTATAAAGTCAGATTTGTGAGATATAAAGTCAGAATTGTGAGATATAAAGTCAGAATTGCGAGTTATAAAGGCAGAATTGTGAGATATAGTCAGAATTGTGAGTTATAAAGTCAGAATTGCGAGTTGTAAAGTCAGAATTGCGAGTTATAAAGTCAGAATTGCGAGATATAGTCAGAATTGTGAGTTATACAGTCATAATTGCGAGATATAGTCAGAATTGTGAGTTATAAAGGCAGATTTGTGAGATATAAAGTCAGAATTGCGAGTTATAAAGTCAGAATTGCGAGTTATAAAGTCAGAATTGCGAGATATAAAGTCAGAATTGCGAGGTATAAAATCAGAATTGCGAGATAAAGTCAGAATTGTGAGTTATACAGTCAGAATTGCGAGATATAGTCAGAATTGTGAGTTATACAGTCAGAATTGCGAGATATAGTCAGAATTGTGAGTTATAAAGGCAGATTTGTGAGATATAAAGTCAGAATTGCGAGTTATAAAGTCAGAATTGCGAGATATAGTCAGAATTGTGAGTTATAAAGGCAGATTTGTGAGATATAAAGTCAGAATTGCGAGTTATAAAGTCAGAATTGCGAGGTATAAAGTCAGAATTGCGAGATATAAAGTCAGAATTGCGAGATAAAGTCAGAATTGTGTGATAGAAAGTCGCAATTACCTAGGGCTGCACAATTTATCGTGATTAAATCGCACGCGATCCGGCAAAGGCTGCGTTTATTTAATACGCAGCTTGTCAGAGATGTACGGCTCTGATCAGTAGTAAATGCCTCTCCATCTGAAAGCCAGAGGGCGCTTTTACGTAGAGACTCTAAATATGCCCTGCAGCAGAAGAGTATAATATAACACTCATCATATCGCTGTAGCTGAATAAACAGAAGTCTGAAACGTTTCGATTGATTAAACATGACTGATAAACACACGACTGCTTTATTTTGTGTAAGAAGCCACATCATCTACACAGGATGCTAAACTCGTTACGAAGTGAGTTTGGAGTAAAGAAATTTTATTAAATGTTGTCTTTTGTTGGACAAGATGTTAATAAATGCTTCTCATGTATGGAAAGATGTTTGACGCTTGTTGTTTTTTCAAATGTACATTATAAGCAACTTAAACTCGCAGTGCTTTCAGATGGATTAGCATTTGGAGCCATAGTTCATTGACAAGCCGCGCATAAAAAAAATGAATCGCAACCTTTGCGATTTCATAATCGAACTAAGAATCGTGTTTAAGTGATAATTGCAATCAAGTTCAATGATATTTTCCATATTGTGCAATAAATCGTGCAGCCCTACAATTAAATTTTTTTATTTAGTGATGGCAACAAGCTTCCATAGAGATATCCCTGTCTATTTGTCAGCAAAACTGTCATGCAAACCTTCCCTTTGAGGCACTTGCCCAGTTTCACAGACAAGGCTTAAACTTGTTCACCCAAAAATAAAATTTCTGTCATTAATTACTCACCCTCTTATCATTCCACACCTGTAAGAACTTTGTTCATCTTCGGAACACAAATTAAGATATTTCTGATGAAATCCGAGGGTATCTGATCCACACATAGACAGCAACGTCATTGCACCTTTTGACATCCAGAAAGGTAATTGAAAACTTAGTGAAGTTCTTACAGGTTTGGAACGACAAGAGAGTGAATAATTAATGACAGAAATGTAATTTTGGAGTGAACTAACCCTTAAACTGAAAGCATATCTTAAAATATGTCAGTGTCATTGTTTTGTGTCAAGATGCACAACAGTAATGTTATTTTTTTTCTAAAGCATGTTTAAAAAAGCTACTTAAAAGTCCTAATTTAACTAAAACCTAATCCTGACTTAATCTAAGCCCTGTCTGTGAAACGGGACCAATGATTACAATATAAGGATAATATCTGTTAGTTTTGTAAGTCCATCTATAGTTTCCATCATCTGAAGTCTTCACAAGTGAGGCTGGATCCAAAGTGGAGCTGCTGTAACCTCTAGTAACCTTGCCGGGCATCCTGAGATAGAAAGAGAAAGAGCAACAGCAACAAGAGAAAGATTAGAACTTCCTCTTTTAATGGACTTTGATATGATGATTTGCTGCTCAAGAAACATTTTGAATTATTATCAATGCTGAAAACAGTTGTGCTGATTAATATTGGTGTGAAAATTGTTTTAACAGTTTAAACCCATTTTTATTATTTTTTTTCCCACAGGATTTGTATATAAACCTATAAACTGTAGTGTACTCTAATGGGGTCTATATATATATATATATATATATATATATATATATATATATATATATATATATTTTTTTTTTTTTTTTTTTTTTTTAAAGAAATTAACATTTTTATTCAGCAAGGATGCATTCAATTGACCAAAAGTGAGAGGAAATATTTTTGTTTCAAAAAACATTTTGTTCTTTTTTAACTTCTATTAAACAAAGAATCCTGAGAAAAAAAAAAAAAAAAACGAAGCAGCACAACTGTTTTCAACATTGATAATAATTAGAAATGTTTCTTGAGCATCAAATCAGCATAATAGAATGATTTCTGAAGGATCATGTGACACTGAAGACTGGAGTAATGATGCTGAAAATTCAGCTTTGATCACAGGAATAAATTACATTTTACTATATATTCACATAATAAAAAGTATTTTAAATTGTAATATTTCAAAATGTTTTTACTGTATGTTGATCCAATGAATGCAGCCTTTGTGAACAGAAGATACTTTAAAAACATTAAAAATCTTATCGACCCCACAGTTTTGAACATTAGTGTATGTTTAAGAGGCTTTACTTACTAGTGATGTGGTCCGACAGGAACTTTTTTATCCGCTCCAACTCTGCTATGGTGCAGGGCATCAACAGGGAAGGATCTAGGAACATAAACAATTTGTCACAGAGCCAACAATATTATTATTCAATGCCAGGTTCATTAAAAGCAGGAAAAGAAGAATACACAGAAAACTGAATTTATGTTTTTTTGTTTACTTATTCATTAAATATTGCTCATACAGTGTCACTTACATTTGGATGTCAAAGCCTTCTTAAAACAAATTAAATAAATAAAAACTGTAAATTTGAGAAAATAAAAGAAGAAAATAACAGATGCATGGTATAGGTAAAAAAAATATTGTGGAAAAAATGGATATGGAGTTAATTGGTGAGTTTCACCTGTGTTTCCTTCCTGTCAGCAGGTTCCTTCAGAAATGTTGAAATCTTCGGAGCTTTCCCTCTGTTGTAGAGGGGGGTTATTTTGTCGCTGCTGAAATCACAGAATAATGTTTATCAATATATGTTTACTATGAGAGCTCAAAACGCTTTTGAAAACTTGTGCTCCCTGCAAGTTACGTCACCGATTAACAGTAGGCAACAGTAGACATTTACGTTTATAAATTAGCCAGCTTCTAATCACCCATTGACAGCAAAACCTTTACAAAACTATCAAAACCTCTCATCTACACATAAAGATGTGATTAAAAGCCTAAACTATTATAAACAAATCGATCGTTAGAGTTAGCCTACCTCTTCTGAAAACGGGATGCTAACGGAGATGATAAATTGATGTGCCTGACACTGTTCCACTCATGGATGAAGAGGAGGAAATGGCTGCACAATTTATGGCTGACAAAAATGATAAACCATCTCAGGCTGATCAACCCCTCGCCAACAATTCTGAGGAACAACCAAGTAGTAGCACCACTGAAGAGGAGCTGCAGTCTGAACAAAGAAAAAGAATCCAGCTTGAGATCAAGTTAGAACATTCCAGAGCAGAGATACAGTTTCTCAAGGACAAGCTCCAAGGGCAAACAAGTAACCGTCGTGACAGATATTCAGCCTCTCGGCTGAGTGAAAGTGTGATTCGGATAGAGACATGATTGCCAGATAGAGATGCCTTCAGTGCTGTGTGTGAATATGTTGCTCGTTTTCAGGATTCTGTTACATACTTTGCTGGATGGAGACCCAAAGAAATCATTCTTGAGGACCAGATTTACATGACATTGATGAAACTTCGCCACAACTATACACACCTACACCTGGCTGCACTCTTTCACTGCAGTACAAAAAGTAATGTATTAATAACATTTATAGAGGTTTTTCACAAGGTCCCTTTTAAGGATATAATGAGCACTGTTCCTAGCCGAGAGAAAAACAAGACCTGCATGCCTTCTTCATTTCTACTTTTCTCAAATTGCAGAATGATTTTGGATTTGCACTGACATCAAAATTGCTATTCCCAAGCAAATGGATACACAGTAAGAGACCTATTCTGCGTACTGTGGCATGCACTCCTTCAAAGTACTCATTGGGGTGGCACCAAATGCTGTGATTACATACTGCAGCAAACTTTACCCAGGATCTGTGAGTGATAAGGAGATAGTACTGGATTCTTTTGAACCATTTTAAGCCTAGAGACCTGATTTTGGGTGACAAGGGATTCCTAATCCACAACATTCTGCTGGAAGGATTCACATTGTGTAGCAACAATGCCATCTTCACCCAGGGTATCTGCAGATATGAACAAGCTAAATTTAAGACTTTTTAAGACCTTTTTAATACCACTGTAACACAGTTCGTAAATGGGAAGGAGGAGGTGGGAACTGGCGAACGTTCAAACAAAACTTTAATATATAAATAAACAAATACAAAACGAAAGTAATGCCGGCAGACCCTCGTGGACGTCTGCCGGCCACACAAACATAATAAAACATAAAATATCCAGGCCTGGTCCTCTCTCGTCCTTCACGATCGTTGCTCCTCCTTTTATGCTCCCGGAGCTCCTCTGTGAGAGACTCAAGGCCGGTGCGCCTCCCAGGTGATGCTCGTTATCACTTGCGTCACCGGCCTCGCGTCGTTCCCTCACGGCTCTCGCCCGCCCTGGTCGCCTTACATGAAATTTAAGACCAAACCTGCGATGGAAACACACACACACACACACACATATCAGGCATGTGATCAGCTAGAGATAAAAAAAAAAAAAAGGCAGGAAAGTCTGACCCCGCACCCAAGCCACGCCCTGGCACTTTTTTTTTTAAATATATATTTTATCACATTAAAAATAATGTCATATATTGTAATACATACTATTGTTCTGTAAAAATAATATAAAATGTATTAAGAAAATTGTTATTATTAAAGTACCTGCAAAAAGTTTGGAAACAACAATTTTAAAATAAGTCCCTTCTGCTCACCAGGGCTGCATTTATTTGATCAAATATACATTTAAAAACAGCAACCTTTTGAAATATTCTTACAAAAAAAAAGAAAAAAGTTTTTTTATATTTTATAAAATGTACTTTATTCCTGTGATCATTTTCAGCATCATTACTCCAGTCTCCAGTGTCACATGATCCTTCAGAAATCATTACAATCTGATTTGATGCTCAAGAAACATTTCTAATTATTATCAATGTTGAAAACAGTTGTGCTGCTTTATATTTTTGTGGAAATGGTGATGCTTCATGTTTTCTGACTCAAACAATTTAAATATCTCCTTGCTGTTTTTGTTACATTCATAATCACTACTTTTGTCGGTTCTTTATGGCAAGCTTTATGTGTGCGCTTGAGTGCTATATATGCTAGCAATTACGTAAACGCTCATTATAATGGTTTATTCCAAGTTTATTCCCTTTTATGACATAAAACTAATAAATATGATTAGTCAACTAATGGCTTAAATTAACAATTAGTCAAACGTTATTTCACATATTTTCGATGTTTGCCTCACAGACATGAGAAATTTGTTCAATGAAAGCTTGAAATGTCTACTTTTAAATGAACCAATTCATATCAAAATCAAATATGCAACAGTCTGATTATGTAATCCATATATGAAAGTTGCATTTCTCTCTAAAGGCACATCCGCTGTTCTGTGGTTCTGTAAACATCTTTACAGCCGACACTGACTCAGAAAACATTAATAAAAAATATAAAGGTCTAATTTTTCCTGACACATTCATAATCATTAGGCTACTTTTGCCGGTGCTTCGCAGCAAGCTTTATGTTTTTTGCTTTAGCGTGCAGACTAGATTAGTATTGTGTATTTCCCCCATCTAAAATATAAAGATTGATATTTTTTCTGACGTCTGGACTGTATTTTCAGGTGTTTTGAAAAATATAAACAGATGATTCAATATATTGGTAATTAATAGGCTGCATATAATTAATATTTCTAGTTTCAGCAGAAATGGCGAGAAAGACCGTGGCAGCTCTCACAAACTCTGACAACTGCTGTGGCATCTGGGAATGTCACCGGAAGTAGCGCTGCGACCTGCCAGAGAAGGAGGTCTCTGCTGAACGAAAAGGGGCGTTTCCCAATTTTGGGGCGTTGTCACACGGGAATAGGTGTTTTTCAACCTCTTCACCTGATTTGCTCAAACCGAGTGGGAGATTTCTGGAAAAACAATAAGAGATATGTCTTGTATATGAATGTGTATTATTGTAAACTAACAGTTGTTTAACGCTTCCTTTACGTGAATATGCTTGCTAGCTCATTGTAAAAAGCTCCAAGCAATCTACTTCCGCTCACTTCTAGCAATAACTATTATTAGCTAACATTAGCTATTCTATTTGATGAATCTGTTGGTCACTTGATTTGTTTTAGTTTTGCCATCAGGTTGTGGCTACAGTGTCAGTGGTCAATAAAATGATTATAAATTTAAAGTCTTCAGAGTCATCATTTCAGGTTAACACATTTCCTTTATTTTAATGCATATGTCACGGTTCACAGATACATTGTTTCCTTCTTGTCGCGTGCTCTGTGTTTTGACAGCTGTGGGTGTGTTTGTGCTTGTGTGTGTGCGAGTGTGTTTGTGGGCGTGTCCAGGCCACGCGGCTCATCAGCGGATCCAGCTGCCGCTCATCATCCCATCACCTGCTGCTCATTCACTCCCCTATATATACTCACCTCATTCTCATCTCCATTGTCAGATCGTTGTTTGGTGTCCTGTGTCGTGAGTGTTTCGTCTGTTCCTGACCGGAGTTCCTGTTCATCTCGTCTTCAGTCCAGTTGGTTGTCTACGTTGCTCGTTCTATGTCTGGACCCTGGATTTATCTTCACGTCACTTCTCGTCACCTTCACTCACCACCAACGGATCATCTCAGTCCCTGCGTCACTGGAAGCCTGCACCATTCATCGACTGTTTGTGTCCATCTCTGTTTTCTCTCTACAATAAACCTTGTAACTTGCAAATGCTTCCTGTGATTCATCATGACAGCATATACGAGGTCACCCAGATAGCACACGTATGTCTGCAAGACGTCTGTTAAAGATCACTAGATGCTAGAAAGCATCTAGTGTTTACAAACATCTGATAGACATCTTTAAGATGTCAGTTTTACATACATTCTAAATCATAAACATCTTAAAGACATCTTCTAAACATCCTATAGATGTATTGCAGATGAGCAAACACTCTAAAAAAATACATCTTCCAGACGTAAACACACATCAAATAGACGTCTCCGAGAAGTACGTGTGCTATCAGGATAGTCTCATTAATGCATATAAAGGTTATACTTATACAATATACGCTGAGGCAGTCATGTGTGGTTGATAGCCTATAAAAAACAATTACACTTAAAATTAAGTTTATATAAATCACAGGCAATGTCTAGCCTACGTATTCGGCTCTCTGTGCTCATCTGTTGATATAGTGCAGTAGTTATGTCACTTTAATAGCTTGACAAAAGGTTTAATAATGACAAAGGTTTACACGATCACGTGAAATTTGGCATGCGAGAGATTTAAATAAAGCAAGCTGTTGATCGCATACCATTTGTTGTGTTCTTCTGCGTTATTCATATTGAAGAGCATCAATTATTATACAAGACGAAATATCTAGCCTTAAACTATTTGACTAATGATAATTCTCGTAGCCCTCCAGGTGAATAAATACTATAGTGTTTTTGAACCATACTAAGGTACTTGATTTAATTTGTTGTGGTAATTCGGCTAGTTGCTGTGGTAATATAACAACTATAGTAATATAAACAAATTACGTTACCCAATACTGTACTAAGTTTTCTTTAATCTGTTGGGTATATTATACTACAATACATACAGTTTACTGTAGTAAAAACTAAAGTATACTACAGCCTATGCTGTAGCATTCATTAACAAAGTGTTGTAAATACTATAATATATACAGTACTACAATTTACTATAGTATGGATCAAAAACACTATTTACTATCAATTACTATAGTATTTTTTTCACCTGGGCCATGTCCAACCTCAAATGACGTCGATTGGATGAGATCAGACAAATGACGAAATGTGTAGCCTATGTAAAATAGACTACAGTAGCCATATTGTGACAAAATACATCCCGTGTCATTATAGTTCGTAGTTTATGCCAAAAAAACACAAAAAAATGGAGTAGCCTAATCTTAAAAATTGCATTAATCATATATTTCGCCTTCTCGAGGTATAAGCTACAGGTCTTGTATTCTGTTTTAATCAGACATCCGCCCCCTCCTGGCCTAGTCTCACACACACACAGGCACACACAAAACCAATGCTGACAACGAAGCAACTTTGTAACTAGATTAAAGTGAAAAAATATTGCCAATATGGCCCCGCGACCAAGGTTTTTCTCTCAGATCGTCTCTCTCGGTGTCTGTGCAGTGAGTGGTACATTGACCGTACCGCAGCTGATTCGTCATTTGTTCTCTGTTAATATTCAAAATCACTGCATATAGCCGCTCTTTAACGTAGGTGCGTGGTGATTTTTGTCAGATCATGTCACAATTATATCAAGATTTTTGCATGTCAGTGAAAGTAACTGCTGTTTACTAAGGCCGCATTTACACTGCAAGTCTTAATGCACAGATCCGATCTTTTGACCATATCCGATTTTTTTTGGACGACGTGCTTACATTTCTTTTAAAATTGACCTGTATCCGATGTCTCCTTTTTACACTGCACTTGGCGAAACGTATTAAAAATAGCATATATGACATCACAAATAAATAATAAGTAACTGTTTACTAAGTCGCGTTTAGTGACTATTTATATTCATGCCTGATGTTTTTAAAATCTCAAATCCCCCACAGTTACCAAGTTTTGGATATGTTGTTAGAATGTAGTTTTTAAATTCTTCTGCATTGTTTTCATCACCTGTAAATGACAGAAAAATTTAAGCAAAATTTTAGAAAGCAAAACTTTGGCATTTTACCAATTCCTAAACATTTTATATTGTTTATAAACAAAAAACCCATACCCACCAAAAAATGTAACTTTTTTCTCTCCAAGTCCTGCAGCTTCCAGTTCCTCCCTTTCAAACTTTGTTGGTGCAACACTTTGTGTCATACTTTTTAAGCAGCAGAACACTCTTGTGAAGCTACTGCGAGGCAGGGGCGCAACTGCACATTTGCTGAGGGGTATGCAAGATCATGGTTGGCGCCCCCCTCCCCCAAACAACAAACAACAAAACAAAAACAAAGATATATAGCCGTATATATTAACTATATTACTTATTAATATTAATTAATATTACCAGGCACAGTATACACACACACACACACATAATATTCTGTAGTAGCATACAGTGGCAAGACAACATATGTGAACCAACGTTTTTAAACTGCTAACAGTGATTTGTAAATTAATTGCCTAAATTATTACATTATTAGCTAACTGCATTCTCTAAATTGTTATGTTGACTTGCATTCTCTGTAGAGCTGCTTTGAAACGATATGTATTGTGAAAAGCGCTATGCAAATAATTGTGAATTTAATTGAATTGCATTGAATTTTTGACTTGGTTGGTTTTCTGCATTAATTTGTCATAAAATTGTCATCTGATCTTCATCAAAGTATAGACGAAACACAATGTGACACACTACAACACAAACAATAATTTTCTTTAATGCCTTTATTGAACAGAACCCATTAAGCATTCACAGTGCTTTGGAAAAAGTACACTGTGTAAAAGTAATGATTATATTTTTGTATGTTATTCTGTTAACTACATTGTGTTTTTCTACTTGTGACTTTGATGAATATGACATTAAGCAATTGATGATATGATCAATTATTGCAGAGGATTTTCTCACATTTTTCAATTTCCTTGCCACTCTGTACTCTATCCCTCACAGAAAACTTTCTGCATTTTACTGTCGATTTAAAATTAAAATTTGTAATGCCCTTGCCCCACCCCAAACCTACAGTATGTCATCTGACATTACATTCCGTTGCCTGAAGAGGAATTTAATGCAGGGCAACAACTCACTACGCGCTAGAGCTTAATGCAGTTAGAATGTCCATAAAACTCAAGATAGTGAGTGATGTTTTTGTCACAAATATACAGTGGCAGAGCCAGGATTTTTTCATAGGGATGGCCAAGCAGGGGCCAGCAACCAGTCTGGGGTGGCAAAGAAATATTCATTATTTAAACATAAAAATTAGTCTGATTATAATGTAGCTACTGGACTGTGCCTACAACACAACTGAATACAGTTCGTTTTTAGCCTACTTAATTGTAATCGAGATCATGGAATGCTGAGTGAATTTGACCCATTTTTTTCTCTTCTTCTTCTTCTTCTTCTTTTTTTAATCATTCCTCACTTGCAGGCATATTAATAAAGGGGCTCACACTATAGCTAAATTTCAACTTGTTCAGTCAGTTCTGGTTCTCAAAACCCCCAATAGCTTGTTCTTCATTGTTGCATCTCCATGGATGAGACATGCAGATACCTACATACTGTAGTTCAAAGATTATTCAACCTTCATTGAATTTTATGTATAATCAATGAACTCTTCAACAATTCTGAGTTTGTCTGTTTCAAAAAGTAAACAAAAAAGTAAACACTAAATGTTTAACTTTCTGTATTGTCAAAATAAATAATTGCAACAGTTCTATCATACTTAAAATTAAACTCAGTAGGTCTACAAAGAAAAAAAAATGTGTTCTCTTTTGAATTCCCATTTGCTTATGTGGAAGTCAACAGCACATAAATGCCAGAATGTAAAATTAATTACGCATTTAAATGTGATACATTTTTATTCGTACTTTATAAATTAATGCAAAATTAGCATCTTCTAGTACAAATGTACAGTTCTCACATTTATTTATGCATTAAAAAATTACATATAAGCTTGTGCCTTATATTGTGATCTCACATAGCAGAATATTTTAGTCCAGAGACATGTGATGCATATATAGGCCTACATGCATGCAGTTTTAATGCAGCTTTAATAGCCTTGTTTGGTTATTGCATGACTTAATAGACGACAGAACTACGACGTTGCATTTATTGTGAGTAATATACAGCGCGCTATATTTGCGCGTGATTGAAAAGTGCGCGGTCTTGCAAGTTGCAACCCACCATTTGAGAAACATTGACGTAAGCTATATATATATATATATATATATATATATATATATATATATATATATATATATATATATATATGTATATATATATAATGTTCGCCGTTCACTGTTGTTCTGCTGAAGCTCATTCGGCGCCTGTATCGTTTCCGCATGCGTTTGACTTGTGTCTGGCGCTGAGGCGAAGTTGGAGTGTGCGTCTGAAAACTCTCCCGTTTTTTGTGGTCTTAAAGAGACGGTTCTGCTTTTAAATAAAACGAAATAAAATAAAAATAAAATTTCTTGTCAACAAAAAAAGTAGACAGAAAAAGCAATTGTGAGCGGGGTGGCCAAGCTTAGGCCAAGGGTGGCCACGGCCACCCCCGGCCACCCCCTGGCTCCGCCCCTGCAAATATATTGTCTGTTTTGTTCAATTTTGCCAATGAAACTATAAAGACAAAGCAGAACTGTTCGTCTCCACGCAATACACAGCAGTGTTTCATTTCTGAATCTGCGTTTTGAATGTAACAAGTGATTCACGGGACCATTCATAAAAGACTTGAAGCGGCGCAAATTTCTTGTTATCCTCTTGGACATCGATGTCCTCATTTTAAGACACTGTTTTTCTTTTTTCTTTTTTTTATGTTTTCTGTTCTGCGCCCCAGACCGCTTCCCTCCTCTGTCCATTTTGGACATGTGACTGTGCGTAACAGAGCAACGGCTCTTGACGTTAATATCACTTGATATAATAAAATATAGATTTTTTACTAATTTATAATGCTAAAAAAAACATTATTTTTCAACAAACATCATTTAAAAATTTATTTGAAAAGTTTTATTCAAAAAGATTTTCAAAGAAGTTTTGGCACAATGGCGCCCCCCTCAGTGCGGCGCCCCTATACACTGCATACCCAATTTTTGCACCACTGCTGCGAGGTCTTGCAGAGTGATTACGATGACTTGAAGATCTTCTGCTGGCTTCTGCTCCATAGCTTGCGAAAAGTCTATTTACTTCAACTAAGCTGTGCGATGTGACAAATGCCTCGTTCTTAATGTGTCATATTATGTGTCATGTCAAATTATGTCATAGTATTGGCATAACATCATATGTGAACATAAACATTCGCATACAGACAAACAACAACTTTTTAAAGGGATAAGCAAGTTTTCTTACCATCCACTGCGTTATGCCCTTGCATTCCAGATGGAGTGGCTGTTCGGACTGGGACATTTGATTGAGAACCACTATCCACTTCACTGGCAAGTTGTCTTAAAATATTAGCAATGTCAGCCATGGTACTTGCATGATGTTTTATGCACAATAGCTGACGTTCAAGACATTAAAATGGCGCCACAAAACCAAATTAAAGCGGGATGAAGATTTGATCTCTCACTGCCCAATGACAGTGAGTGTTACAAGAGAGAGAGGGTTGGCTCTTCAAATTGAGGTGAAAGTTGATTGGTTGCTCCCACGTATGTACTGTCCAATGGCATTTTTCCACTCGATTGACAAATGGATAAAGAAAAAAGCATTTGCCAAATTCTTTTTAAAAACGTGATTTAAATGAGCATTTAAAATGATTTACTAATGTACTTTTTATTGATCTACGTTTTAAAAAATGAATTAAATAACCCGTTTCAAAATTGTCTTTATTTATACATTCAAAAAAGATTTGTTAAATGTATTTTGTTTTATTAAACTACATTTAAAAACAGGAATTAAATAAACAACTTTAAATATGTCTATTAATTTGCCCATATAAAAAGTGATTCATTTATATACATTTTTATGTTTGATTTATTAAATTAATTAAAGGTGCCATAGAATTGAAAATTGAATTTACCTTGGCATAGTTGAATAACAAGAGTTCAGTACATGGAAATGACATACAGTGAGTCTCAAACTCCATTGTTTCCTCCTCCTTATATAAATCTCATTTGTTTAAAAGACCTCTGAAGAACAGGCGAATCTCAACATAACACAGACTGTTACGTAACAGTCGGGGTGTACGCCCCAATATTTGCATATGCTAGCCCATGTTCCCAACATTATGAAAGGCATTAGACAAGGGCAGCCAGTATTAACGTCTGGATCTGCACAGGTGAATCAACAGACTAGGTAAGCAAGCAAGAACAATAGCGAAAAATGGCAGATGGAGCAATAATAACTGACATGATCCATGATAACATGATATTTTTAGTGATATTTGTAAATTGTCTTTCTAAATGTTTCGTTAGCATGTTGCTAATGTAGGCTACTGTAGGTTAAAGTTACCATTGTTTCTTTCTGTATTCACGGAGACTGGAGCCGTCATTATTTTCATTATTAAACACTTGCAGTCTGTATAATTCATAAACACAACTTAATTCTTTATAAATCTCTCCAACAGTGTGTAATGTTAGCTTTAGCCACGGAGCACTATCAAACTCATTCAGAATCAAATGTAAACATCCAAATAATTACTGTAACTTGCATGACCTGATAGGCTGCATGACGAACACTTTGTAAAGATCCATTTTGAGGGTTATATTAGCTGTGTGAACTTTGTTTATGCAATGTATTATAGAGTTGCGAGCCTGGGGTGGGGAGCGTGAGCATTTAAAGGGGACATGCACAGAAACGGCGCATTTCTAATTATGCCCCAAAATAGGATTGAATAATTGAATAATAAAAAATCTATGGGGTATTTTGAGCTGAAACTTCACAGACACATTCAGGGGACACCTTAGACTTATATTACATCTTGTGAAAAAGCGTTCTAGGGCACCTTTAATTTTTTCTTTCTCGTTTACTGTTCATGGCTGTTTTTGCCCCATTGACTTATAATGACATTTTTTGATTGCAAAGCCATGACACCATATAATTATGTATTCTGATTGTTGTTGGTTTTTCCCAGTTGGGAAGAGGTAAAATTTATCATTTTTACTGTTGATCACCAGGTGGCACCATTAACCCTTTAGATAGGCCTGTGCAAAAAAAAAAAAAAAAGCTTACTTTCTGGCTTTTATATGGAGTATAACAGCATATTATAGTGTGTGTGTGTGTGTGTGTGTGTGTGTGTGTGTGTGTGTGTGTGTGTGTGCGTGTGTGTGTTCATTGGACTTTGTTTTGTATTTGTTAGTTCAAGGTACTATTCTGTCCCTACCGTGTGTATATTGTGTCACTAACCTCTGGAAAGAGTGTCATTACAGATGGGTTAAATGAAATGACAAAACTTTAAAGAAGCTGATAATTCTGACTGAATCTGATGAAAAAGACGATACAGATGAGCTTTAATTAGACCGGTTATCAGTTCTGTCTGCTAAAGACTACTTCTGTCATTTATGATGTTGATTTGAATTACATTCAGGATTAGATTAAGTATTGATTCAAATTGGAAATGTGAAGTTGAAGATTGACGCTTTATCTAAATTGAACTGAGGGTCTAAATTTAAATACCGTTATCTATGTGTGATCAGAATGATAAACGGAAAATGTTACAGTGTTGACAGTAGGGATATAAAAAATGACAGTCAATATCAAAATGATCTGTAAATTAATGGCAGGGAAATGTGTGACGATTGACAGACTCCTGTTTTTGTTTTGGGGTGTTACATGATATTGGGACGCTGTGGAAACATGGAAAACGATTGAAGTCAGATGGTCGGCAAATCTTTCATTATGTGTTCGTGTCAGATTTGCTGGACGATATTTTGTTGCCCATTTGGATTTCGGTATCTAAAAAGGCAGAAGCTGCTGCCACCCAAACAAGGGAGATTGTGTGTACCACGTTATCTGAAAATAACTTTGACTGTTCTAACTCTCTACAGAGCATGAAATATTTAGCTTCAGAGGCAGAGAGAGCTGTCTGGAGGAAACCTGCAGTATTAAATATGGCCATTAAAGAACCACCCAGAAGTGATAATTCATGGTTTGAATGGTTCACTAACCTATGGGGAGGATGGGGCTATTGGATATGTCATACAGTAGTGCCAGTGATAGTGATAATAGTTTTGGTGTTGCTGTGTCTGCCATTTGTGATTCAATGTATTTTAGCTCTAGTGGTAAGAACAGTGAAAAGTACAGTTCAAAATGCTTCAAATGTCTAACCATAACAATACATTTCCAGGACCGCAAATGTTCAATGATGAAACCAGAGAAAAGTTACAGTGAAATGTATTAATTGAGATATATTTCCTTCAGGTGATAATGATATGTGAGAATTGGTATCGGGAGGTGACATAGAGGTTTCTAGAGATCACCCATCTCTAAAGCCGAGTTCAGACTGCACGATTTTAGCCCCGATTTTGGCTCGCTGACAGGTTTTGAGAAATCGCCGACAAATGCCCGAAATCACAGGCAAATCGGTGCTTGTTCAGGCGAGTGACAATCACGCTGTGTGAATGAGCAAAGACGCGATCTGAGAGAATCGCCAACGAGTCATATTTCAAGCTTCTTGCGGGCTACTATTTTTAATAATAATCCCACTGTGTGTCTCAATCAGCTCCCTAGTTCAGTAGTCAGGGCACTGATCAGAGTATCAGCCACATTCACTTTAATTATATACTGATTCACGACCTAGGGAGGGGAAAAAATGGGAATTCAGCCAATAATGGAGGCCGCGCTACTGAAGCACCATCTAGTGGCTGTTACCCAAAAAGTATCAAAGTGGGTTCTAGCTCTTTGGTTGCTCTCCACCAAAGAGAAATAAGCAGCTTTAATTAGCGTTTGTGCCCCAGACACTAACAAAAAATGATTTACAAAAGTCTAATTTACATTTGGCAGATGCTTTTATCCAAAGTGACAGTTACAGTGCTTTTATTACAGGGATGATCCCGCTGGAGTAACCTGGAGTAAAGTGTCTTGCTCAAGGACACTCTGGTGGTGACACTGCGGAGATCGATCCAGCAACGTTCTGCTGACCAGCTCAGTGGTTTAGACCATTACACCACAAAAGTAATGAAGCTATGACAAAAATTAGCATGTAATTATAAAAATATTAAATGAAATATAACAAGAAACAGAATGCTAACATGAATGAATTGTAAAATGATGGAGAGCGCATGAATGTTTGCAGCAGACAGATTGTCCCACACATCTTCTCCCACTCTTGCTTTAAGGTTGTGGGGTTCAGGGGTCCATCATCATCATCTTCCTCATCCTCTGGATCAACGATGTTCCCATTGAGAAGAGCAGCAGTGAGGGACATGATGAATGAAGGTGTTCATTAGCTGCTTGATCAAAATAAAGCTGCAGAATTGGCACAGCTGTGTTGAGATGGCAGCAGGACTGTAAATACCTGATTGTTAGAACAATACGTTTGAATAAAGCTTTGTGTTGTTGACTTTTATATGCATTTATTTGTCATTATAGACCCCTTAATCGCCTACGTCACTGTGATGTCACCGCTCTAGCTGGAGGCAAAACATAAATAAGAACTCATAGCAGGCGCTCTAAAAGTTTGAGGTTTTGACTTTAAAATGTCGTCTTGTTGTTTTTGGCTGCCAGAATAGAAGGAACAGGACTTTTGGTTCAAAACTAAAGTTTTACCAGATACCGGCAGACATTCCTTCATAGAAATCAAAAAGATAATTGTGGTTGAATGCAATACGGCGTACAGACTGGACAGAGACAATCATAAGTAATACTCGTGTTTGCAGTGCACACTTCATATCAGGTAAAATAATCGATGCATATGTAATGGTGTGTTGGTTTTATCTAGTTTCTGTTTTATAGGTGAAAAGTCGCCAACTTTCAGCGCACTAGCTAGCTTAAATGTTAAACAAATATACAGCGATAGATGTGTGTGCCATCCTTTGAATGGTCTCTTAAAATAATCCACATTGCTAGCCATAATCATTAGTTAGCCCAGTGTTAGGTTACATTAGACAATAAGCCTTGACAAAATTCCCCGAACCACCCGAGAGTAATTCATATGTTGTCTAGGAAATATCCAAAACTTAAGTTAATTTACAAAAATAGCTGTCACGGTCCCGCAGAGTCAGAGACTGTACATATTCGGACAGTTCTGAACCTTCTGCATCCATAATCGTGTCCATAACACGCAGGACAGAACACTCGGTTCTACCGATTCCCCTGCACTACCCACACATGAAGTTTCCACCATTCGGGGTTGAGGTGCCAAATTGTTCTGCCCGCCTGCGACAGGAGGTCTCGTCTCACTGGAATCATCCACGGGGGAGCCATTAACAGTTCTAGCAGATCGGGAAACCGCGGCCTGTTCAGCCAGTACGGGGCGATTAGAAGCCCCGACGCTCTCTCCTCCCTGATCTTGTGCAGCACTTGTGACAAAATCTTCAGCGGGGGAAATGCAAATAGGCGAGCATTCGGCCATGGCATCGTCAGTGCGTCCCCTCCCAGGGGAGAGCGCAACAGAGAAAAGAACAGAGGGCAATGCGTGTTCTCCTCCATCGCGAATAAGTCCACCTCCACCTTCCCGAATCGTTCACAGATCAGTCTCACTGTCCCGGGGTTCAATCTCCGTTCTCCTTGAGGGATCCCGTTCCTCGACAGCATGTCCGTGCTGCTGTTCAGGTGGCCCGGAACATGCGCTGCTCGGATGGAGAGCAGATGGTGGTCGGCCCACAGTAAAAGCTGCGCAGCCTGCTCGTAAAGGGCTCGCGAGCGCACTCCGCCCTGGCGGTTTATGTATGATACCACTGAAATGTTGTCTGTACGAACCAACACCTGATGACCCCGGACTTGTGCGAGGAAGCTGTGAAGAGCCAAAAAAGACCGCTCTCAATTCGAGGCGATTTATATGCCACGTCTTCTCTGACTACGTCCAGTAGCCCGACGCCGGAACGCCATCGCAATGAGCTCCCCAGCCCGTCATCGACGCGTCCGTCATGACAACTTTCCACCGCGTAACCATGCCCAGCTGGGTGCCACGTTGGTACAGGTCGGAATTCCGCCACGGCACGAGCGCGCTCAAGCACCTGCGAGTGACCACAACGTGGGCATGGCCTGTTCTCCAAGCTCTCCTCGGCACCTGTGTTTTCAGCCATAACTGGAGGGGGCGCATATAGAGCAGCCCGTGGTGGCATATCGTCGCGGCCGCAGCCATTCGTCCCAAGAGTCTCTGATATTCCTTCAGCGCTACAGGACGGCCCAGACTGAAAGCATTCAGGGCGGACATCAAATCGCGAACACACTCCTGACCTAGACGCGCTCTCATCGCGACCGAGTCCGACTCCACCCCTAGATACGAGATTGACTGGCTGGGGCATAACATGTTCTTTTGTGTATTTACGCATAGACCCAAGTTCTCCAAATGAAGCAGTAGAGTGTGTTTGTGGCTGTTGAGCACATCCTCTGAATGGGCTAAAACTAGCCAATCGTTCAAATAACTGAGTATGCATATTCTGCTCGCTCTCGGGGGGAAAGGGCTGCATCCATACATTTTTAAAACTTGCGAGGAGCCAGGGCTAATCCGAACGGTAGTACTGTGAACTGATGTGCCGTGCCGTCAAACACAAATCTCAGAAAGCGCCTGTGAAGAGGGGCGATCTGAATATGAAAATACGCCTTTCGGGTCTACTGAAATAAACCAGTCTTCGGGCCGAACCTGTGCGAGGATCTGTTTCAGTGTCGTCATTTTGAAAGGGCGTCTGAATAAAGCCCGGTTGATAGGTCTCAGGTCCAATATCAGATGGAGGCCACCGCCTTTCTTTGAAATGACAAAATAGCGGCTGTAGAACCCACTCTCTCTCTTGCTCGGCGGGTCCACTTCTAGCCGGCACTGTCGACATAACCACGCCATTGAAACGGGGCGGTCTGCGCTGAAACTGTAAAGTGTAGCCGTTCTCTATTACGTTACGCACCCAATCCGAAATACCCGGAACAGCCCGCCATGCGCTCGCAAATTGGCACAGAGGACGGGGCGCCCCGCCGTCTGTATTCTGGGCAACGCCGCTGTATACTGGGGTAGCGTGCTGACAGCTCTCTTGGCAAATGGGCGCGTTGAGAGGTGGCGAGTGTCGTGCATTGCCGAATAACGGGAAGCGCGAGCCCTCCGCAGAATGTGTGATTAGTGACACAGATGCGTGTATGTGAGAATTGTCGTGGGTGCTCTGCTGCGGAGGAGGACCTACATTCAACACCAGAGAGTGAGCATCGCCGATTACACGGGGGAACTGCGAGCCTGACTGTATCTGCAGCATCTCGCCTGAGCATAGAGTGCGAGAAGCTGCCGTTGCTAGAGGAGGAGAAAAAAGCTCTTTTTATGAGGGTGTAACAGTCTTTATTACATTTCGACCAGAAACAACAACAGAAACATTCTCGTAGTTGCCTGCAACCGCCAAATGGACTTCGTGAGAACACCTCGGACGCTTTGCGGCAGGTTCGCTGCTCAGCGCTCTCCTCTGCACCCTCCCGTCAGGAACGAGGCTTTTGCTCCGACGAACTAGGAGCAGTCCAGGGACGGCCACCTTTTTTAAAGCCGTGACACGACTTCGGCGATCTCTGCCAGGGAGTTTTGGTGTGGGCAGAAGGCTCCAGGTCCGGCGCCGATGGGGCGGGAGCAGAAGGAGCTCGCTTCGACGGCCTGTTCGAAGTGGGAGGAAGTGACTCATCGTCCTGGAACGCTTTTGCACTTCAGAAAAACGCTCTGCGATCGCTTCCACGGCGTCCCCAAAGAGGCCGGAGGGAGATAAAGGAGCGTTGAGCAGCGCCTTCCTGTCTGCATCTTTTAACTCGGTAAGTGTCAGCCACAGATGATGGTGGAGCACTACCATGAAGCCCATGCTTCGTCCGATCGCCTGGACTGTTTTCTTGATTGCCTTCAGGGCAAAATCAGTCGCAGCGCGCAGGTCCTTAAAGACTTCGGGGTCCGCTTCACCCTTGTCCAGGGTTTTCAGGAGCTGAGCTTGAAAAACCTGCAGCACCGCCATTGTGTGGAGTGCTGAAATTGCTTCACCTGAGGCGGCGTACACCTTATCTTACACATTCTGACAAGCTCATCTTGAAACGCCGCCTGCCCCTCCACCTCAGAGCGCTCCTCTGGGGAGTGGTCTGCCCAGTCCCTCTCGGACGCCGTTAGGGACATGGCCTCGTCGGGATCGTCATCCCCCACTGCGCCAAACGAGACCATCTCCGACGTGCCAGGGGCGGGCCGAAGACTCTCTTCGGTGAAGTATACTGGAGGGCGGGGTGGTGAATCACACCTAATTCCCGTGCAATTGCCCATATGTGGCCATCCCACCAGCGCGACCCGGCGAGTGCTACTTCTGCATGGGCAGGTCCCAGGCACAGAATACAGTACTCGTGGGTGTCCGGAGCCTCAATGGGTCCCGAACACAGTGTGAAAACGTTGGACATGCTGGAACGCCAAGAGGGTAATCCGTCTTCTTGCGTCTTCTCCACAGCTGTCTCGAAGTCGAAGTCGTAGTCCGTAGAACATCGCGAAAAGAAAGATTCTGAGCTTATGCCGCCAGGACGGCACATTATATAGTGGCGGGTACCGCCCCCTTTTCGCCATCTTGGCTGCCATTGGCCAGTGAGAGTTGCAACACTGGCATTGTGCAATAGGATTTCAGGAAGGATTAGGAAGGAAGGGAGTCCCCAGAGCGTCAGCTTCTGACGCCATGTTGAAAGACCGTTCTCGAAAGGGAACTGCACTAGGTAGGGTTGTGGAGTTACTGGTGCTGTGAGATATTAGAGCACCTTTCACTCATATCTTTATTTTTATTGCAGGACCTATAATTACATACAAGATCAGGGAAAATACCATAGTGGTATCTTTAACAAGGAACAATAATAATGACAAAAAAACAACAAATATTTGTTTGTATACATGGTAGTTTGAGATTATATACACACATAAAGCATGATGACAAGATTAAATATTTTGAATACATCATAATGCATAAAAGTATTTTCATTTATTTGTTTATTATTTATAAGCCTGAGGGATGAAACTAGAGCTAATTCAACCAGAAAAAGAGGGAAACAAAGGAGAAGAAATTAAAGAAATTAACAACATATTCACGCAAATTTGGGTTTTCACAACAAAAAATAAACTCACATTAGTAGTTAAAAATATAAGAACTTTAAATTAACCCAAAATATAGCCTATCAGTTGTAGGCCTACTACAATTACAAAATTACTGGGAAGCTGTTTCTTCAACAAGACCACAAAATAAGCAAGTTTCATCAATATCAAGATATCTACAGATAGATGAAATAAACCTTCCACTCATATCTTTTAAGTTGTTGTGCTTGTGATTAAGTTGTAGGACACATGATAACATCAACATGGCGGATTATAGGTGCGTTCACATGGCCTCGTAAATCCTGTAGTTACGAGATTCTAGCTTGTAAAAAGCGTTCACGTTCACGGCCTCGTAGAGCTCGTAATTACAAACTTGTAAGCTGGGAGTTTTCTGAAAGCTCCCACATGTACCACATGACCGCTGTAGATTCATAGGTGAGTGAGTAGGCAGTTTTGGCAGCTTTTTCCGTAGAAAAAGTCGCTTGTTTTGGGCTTGTTTTCACAGGCCTGGTTGCTTATTTGTCTCGCGAGATCTGGCAACACTGATCTGAAGTCGCTTTGTGCCATTCACATCCCAGGTGTGCTCAACCATGCAGCCGACAAGCTCTCAGAGCAGCCTCCACTTCCGGTAGAATGGAGATTCCATCCCCAGGTGGTCCAGCTGATTTGGCAGTGGTCGCTCAGATCTGTTTGCCTCCCCGGACATAGCCCATTGTCAGTGGTTTTACTCCCTGACCAAGGGCACTCTCGGCATGGATCTACGGGCACACAGCTGGCCTGGGGTCTATGCAAGTTTGGGTTTCCCCCAGTGAGCCTGCTCGCACAGCTTCTGTGCAAGGTCAGGGAGGTGCGAGTGCTCTCATTTCCGCATTCATTCCCGCGCTGCAGGGGTGATGCGCGTGATGCAAAGCTAGCATGCCAATGTCCATTGACTTGGTTAGTTACACTCGAAGGTGATAGGGCTCTCAAGCGATATCCCAATTCGTCAGCTCACTTCTGAAGTACGTCTCCGTTCCCTCCTTCAGGGAAACTGATATGGGAAACTTTTCTCACACTGAAGCCATGGAAACTTCTCTTTGGTGTTATTGCATGGTTCTTGTAGTTTTCCTGTCTGTGAAACTCTTTCCCAGTGGTATATTATTTTGTATTTGAGTTAATGTACAGTAATTAGTTACTGTACTTAAGTACCTTTTTGGAAATAATGATGTAAGCAACTTTAACTCTGTACTTGATTATATTTTTGAACAAGTAAATGTACTTTCAACTTCTGTACATTTGTGATGAGTAATGCAATTAACCTTTTTGCACGGCACCCAACTTTTCTGCAGAAATTTGTTTCTGCTATAAAGAAGGCATTGAAGGTACTTTATCTTGTGCATTGTACTCAACCAAACTTGTACTTTACATGACTGTGAGTGCATTTGCGGTTAGTTGTGAATCGGAGGTGTTTGATTTAGGAGATGAGGTCATGACTGCACCGGTGATGAGCAGGGTTGCCAGGTTTTCACAACAAAAACCCGCTGCAAAACACATTCGTACTATCATTGGTCCGTGGCGATAACGTAATAGGAGGTGTGCGCCGAGGCTCTTCCTTCACTCGCGTGGAACGCTTCTATGACTCATGCGTTTGAATTTGTTGAGGTAAGATCTCAGAGGGTGAAAACATGAACACACTGGATAGCCACTTTATAGTACAAAATGAACTTGTGCTTCTGATGAATTGAGGCACTGACACTGTTTTTCATGTTTGATACTGTAAAGCTGCTTGCTTTTAAGCAATCTATTGAATAAAGTGCTATATACAGTGGTGTGAAAAAGTGCTTGCCCCATTCCTGATTTTTAATTTTTTTTCATGTTTGTCACACTTTAATGTTTTAGATCATCAAACAAATTGAAATATGAATCAAAGATAACACAAATAAACACAACATGCCGTTTTTAAATGAAGGTTTTTATTTTGAAGGGAAATCAAAATCCAAACCCACATGGCCCTGTGTGTCTTGTTCAGCTGTATTTAAACGACTCTGTCTCATAGCTTCTTTGCTTGGTGTTTAGTTGTTCTGAAGTTGTTCTCTATCTCTGAGACTTTTTTATTTTTCTCTTGCCTGTGGATTATTCCTTCTCTGTTATTTTTTGTGGACTTTCTCATCTGGAGCTTTTGCTGCAAGATCTTTTGAATCTTTGGATTATTTCTTGTTGCATGCCCATTCGGACAGTTTTTGTTTTTTGAGAACTTTTTTTGCTGTTTTTGCTTTATCTGTGGATTTTTTGTTTTTGTTACTTGAACTTTTATTAAAAACTTATTCTGCATCTCAACTTCTCTAAAGTGCATCTTACTGTTGCATTCACCATTCTCCATTGTCTGACTCTCATGCTGGAGACCCGAGTTCTAGTCTCGGCTCTGACAGAAACAAACACATCCAGAGCAAGTTGACTGTAACTACTTAAAATTATTTTATTTATCTGCTGTATTGACAAGACCTTTAAAAAAGGACATTGGTTAACTTGCGCTTAACTGAGACTTTTTGTAGACTTTTGAGAGGCTGTTGTGTCAACCTTGATTTATTACAATGTTGCGGTGTTCAGTTTTATTTTGATTTTAGAAAAGAAACAATTTCTCATCAATCAAATCAATTGTTTATTTTCACTGGCATTTCTCTCAGGTGTTGAGGATTAGTGCATCTCTGAGCCTACATTTAGCATGAGTAAAATACTTAAGTAATGTTAAAATTAGATACTCCAAGATTTTTTACTCAAGTTGTATTAGAATTTGTCACTTTTAACTTGTAAAGGGATTAACTTTTTGCTGTCAGGTATCTGTACTTTTACTCAAGTATGGTTTTCAGGTACTCTTTACACCTCTGCTCTTTCCACAGGTACGACTTCTAAAACCGTTCTCTTTCGAGTGAATCCTCATGTGGCACTTAAGGTCACCTTTAAATCTGAAACTCTTTCAACACTGTTCACATTTAAAAGGCTTCTCTTCAGTGTGAATATTCATGTGTTTCCTAAGGTTTCGTTCCCGTGTGAAGCCATTCCCGCACAGAGTGCAGGTGTAAGGCTTTTCTCCAGTGTGAATTCTCATGTGGACTTTAAGGTTTCCTTTATGTGTAAAACTCTGTCCACATTGCTGGCAGGTGAAAGGTTTCTCTCCAGTGTGAATTCTCATATGGATTTCAAGGTTTCCTTTTCCACTGATACTCTTTCCACACTGTTCACAGGTGAATGGACTCTCTCCAGTGTGATTTCTCATGTGGACTATAAGGTTTCCTTTTACAGTGAAACTCTGTCCACACTCTTGACAAGTGTAAGGTTTCTCTCCAGTGTGAATTCTCATGTGGGCTATAAGGCTTCCTTTTTGACTGAAACTCTTTCCACATTGTTTGCAGGTATGAGGCTTTTCTCCAGTATGAATTCTCATGTGGACTTTAAGGTTTCCTTTAAATGTGAAACTCTGTCCACACTGTTGACAGGTGTAAGGCTTTTCTCCAGTGTGAATTCTCAAGTGGTCTTGAAAGTTTCTATGTTGATCAAATCTCTTTCCACACTGTTGGCAGGTGAAATAACTTTTAGTTCCTGTCTTTTGAGCTTTTTTTTGTGAGGAACACTTTTTAGCCTGTGTTAATCTTTCTCCAATCATGAAATCATGATGTTTATCGTAACGTTTTTTCTCTTCTTCCCTTTCATTAAGTTCATGACTCGCCTCTTTCAGTGCCATCAGGTCTAGGACAAAAACAGACATAAAAATGAGACATTTAATGCATCAAAACCAAAAACATGTATGCTCTAAACCAGGGGTGTCCAAACTTTTTTAAAAGGGGGCCAGATTCGATAATAGGGACTTTAACACTCTGAGGTCTAAAAACGCGCCGGCGCGTTTTGCAGGTTTTTTTTCACATTGCAGCAAAACAGACTTAAAATACTCTGTCATTTTTTGTCATAGAGACATAAGTAATACATCAATTGGAACTATAGAATATCTCCTTTTATTTGTGTACACTCAGAGTAAAAACAAAATGTTGTGCTTTTTGTAAAATAAAGAAAACTAACATGATGCGTGATCTCTCATCTCCCTCTGAACGAAGTCCAATCTGATAGTTCTCAGAAAATGAAGTGTAACTTAGTGAATACTAATCACAAAAAATTCATACTTATGTCTAACAAAACGTTGAAATTTCAGGTTTTAAATCGTGCAAGTCAAATCGAAAACAAACCTTCTGTGTTTATGTAATCTGTATGAAAAGAGAGCCATGTCAGAAGTCCGTGATTCAGCTCATTATCCGCTAATGCGGCCACGCCCACGGAGCCAGCGCTATTCACAGGCAAATTCAGAGACAACACATGCATTCATCATCTCAATCGTGTATTTATTGCCTTGAAAATTGTTTATCTGGATGAAAAAGCCATGGTTAGCGATCTCTGGAAGACATTCAGTAAATTCCTGTTTGTTTCTTCTATTGATAAGTTTTAAGTGAGTTTTTGTTTCTTTAGCGCCCTCCGGCTGTAGTATGAATTGGTAAACACCATTCATGGAATATCGTCTTCTTCTTAGGTGAATTTGTGGACTAAAATGCACAGAGCGCCCTCCGGCTGCAGTATGAATTGCAAACACCAGCGCTCATAGAGATAACAATGAATATTAAATAAAAAATAACTCCTCTGTATAGAAAATTGACATAAACATATGAGAATCCTATATTTCTCCAAATGTGCATGCTTTTAAACTAAAAGCCTATATTCAGACTCTTTGCATCACAGAAATACATTATATTTTAAAGTATAATATAAAACCATTATTTTATATTGTAATAAAATTTTTCTGTATGTTTCATATACCATGATGAGCTTGAGACATCACAGAAGTTTTTTTTCACAGCCTACCTGACTGAAATGCCTCATTAATATGCAAGTCTTTTCAGGTCATTACTATTCAATTCTTTTGTCTTCACAGGTGAGAATGAGCCATTATTCATGGAGATTCACGCCTCCTCGCATACCGTGTTTCTTGGCAAAAAGTGTCTTACAAAAACTAAATCAGTATATTGTTATAAATGAAAGAGTAATCAGCATAATTTTTACATAATTTTGAAGCAAAAACTCTAGTCTACAACCTTCAATACCCAAAAGTCTTGTGAACACAGATTTAATATACTTTTATTGGCCTTATATCAGTGACTTAAGTTTTTTGTTTTTTCAGTAACCACGCATAAACGTTATTCCTTCAAAAACACAAACATGTACACACATGTTCCTCACATATTATGGTAGCCTAGTTTGTGCTGAATACAGTGTAATGACACTTGTGTCATTAATATGTTTATGAACAACTGAAAAAAGCACAAATGTCAGGGCATGTCAAAACTTCTCCAGGCCCCAAATCAGCCTCAGACTCCAGAGGGTTAAGCAACAGCTGTCGATGGAACGGCAACGGCGACCGGAAGTAAACTGTCAACTGCCGTATCTAAAGAATGCAAAAATCGCTAAGCAACAACAAAGAAGACGGTGTGGATCATTTAATCATTTAACATAGTAAACAATACATGTAAATATAAGCAAGAGAATGGTTGCTTTTGGCATTAAATGACATACAGATACAACTAAAATACCACATAACCATAGAACATAACATTTACTTATTTAGTCTGTCACGTATTATCAACTACGGCAAATCGGCAACTCTCCCGCAGTAGACGGTTACAGTAGAACGCCAAGAAGTAGCAGTTAAATTTGCGCATGCGCAACAGAACGCCAGAATGCCGTTGCCGTTGTATCAGCAGCTGCTGCTTAAAGTCCCTATTGTGGACACATCTGGGGTTCCTTTTCTAAATATATATATATATATATATATATATATATATATATATATATATATATTAGGGCTGTCAAAATAACGTGTTAATTTCGATTAACCCTTTCGCACGTAAGTTTTAAATATTCTGTCTGACCCCCCAGCGTGAGTTTTTTGAAGCGACCGTTATTTAGAACGTATCACTTTATGGTTTCCATGGTGACGTGTCATTGCTTGTTATGTGACACATCGCAGCACTGTATGAATGATAATCTGCTTTCATTTAATTTTTCCTTTGTTATCCAAAATATTCACAAATTTGTTGACTATAGCATGAAATATCTAATATTCCGATTGACAAATATGTGCAAGTGGATGTGTTTTGCAGTTTAAACACCTTTATAACGATCATGTTAGTTGAGCCATATGCGCGATGGGCGCATGTTAGTTTGCGCCGCACAGAGAATCGGATCTGTTGGATTTACAACCTGTGAATTTATCCACTTCTCCCGAAATACATGAAAGTAAGTGAGTCGGTGAACTGGGGAAGAATAGAGTAAGCTTCAAAGTTACTTTCACAATGTGTATCTGATATGAATAAAACGTGTCGTCTAATTATAATGGAAAGGGTTGTTATTTCCGCTTCTATAGACATCGTTGTGTATTTTACAAACCCTAAATATATTGTTTTGTTAGTACTCATGTGTATTTAAATGTCTGAAACCTACAATAAACATTATTTGGTTGAAAACACTGCATATATGTAATATATGAAAAGTGCTGCGCGCGTCCGTCTCTGGTTTAGCGCCAGCCAAAGCGCGCGCACACATTTGAATTTGGCAGTTGATCACGCGATGCACTGAACGTTCTAATCACACCGGTGTGATCGTACGCTCCTGGGGCCAGACAAGACTGATCACACCGGTGTGATCGTACGTGTTAAAGGGTTAATTAATCTGAGAAAAATAACGCGTTAAAAAAAATAATGCAGATTAATCCATTCCGTATTGACCTTTGAATCTGGAGCCGTTCTAGCCACCATTCGGCTGTAAAATGAAGGAGGGAGATGACTGCTGCGCTGATGGACAGAACGAGCAGAGCTCCTCCCTTGTGCGCTCAAGCTCTCTCTGTCTTCAAAGTAAGCACCATCTTTGCTCTCCCTACCTCACACATAATAATCTAAATCAACTGACACAATGCTAAAAGTTCGTAAGACCGAATCCAAGTTTCACGAGGCGCATTCGGAGAATGTTTTTCCTGAATAACCGCTGGGTGTGAATAGTGCCCTGCATGCGCCCTGCACGTGCAGCTGACATAAACCACACTTTTAGTAAACAAAAAAAGAAAATCCTATCCAGTGATGAAGTGTTTCTGTGTTGACAAATCTTTTGAGATATCCTAATAACAGTCGCGATTCACAACAACGCGTCAACATCCACTAATGTCCGATTCGTGACCTAATGACTCATTTGAACAGATTCATTTTAATGAATCATGAAAACAACTGATCTGCCCACACGGTCTATATAACGAATCATTTACTTGAACAACTCTGAAATGAGAACATAAGTGTGCTTACCCCATTTAGCAAGAGTGGTTAGTAAAATTAGCCTTAATAATCCACAATATTTTCAGGTTATTTAAATGACCATCTGTAGTAAATTAGGCCTACCTATAAAATCAGTTAGTTTAGACTGGAGTGAGGTGAAACCAGAACAAAGCAAGTTGTTGTTAGCTAGGTGCATTCAATTGTATATGGTAGAAAATTATATTATTAGTTAATATAACTTCTAAATGCTACTTTTTAATACTTTTCAGGTTTAGCAAAAAAGCATCTTCTCTTACAAAGCTATAAAATCACTTTTTTTTCTTTCTTTTTTTCAAAGAGGGCAAGAAAGAATTGCAGTGAGAGTGACGGGTACTTTATTGTCAGTATCGGGCTTGCAGATCACGTGGGTAGGGCACTTTTTACTGTTTGTGTGGATGACCATGTCTGTCACCACTGAAGACCATTTTTGACCCAGGAAAAACCCTGCATTGATTCATTTGAATTGAAATATTTAATACTTTCACAGCAAAAATTATGTATGCGATTAATTTAGATTAATTAATCACAGTGTAATTAATTAGATTAAAAATTTTAATCGATTGACAGCCCTAATATATATATATATATTACATCTTTTGTTTCTTAAAAAACATTACAGATTTGACAAAAATCTTGAGCTGACAGTAGAGTAGTTTTAGGTAGGACAGTAATGTAAATTTATTACATAAACAATATCTGTAAAATTTTATCAACCTTGTTTTTAAAGGACAACATTTATATATTATTGAGTTAGAACTCTATTGTTATTTAAATTAAAAAGTACTCTAATTAGATCACTGCAGGTAAAACCACACATGGCACCTCACTACAATGATAAATAGTTAAAATATTGTTTCAATATAGTTTGGCATAATAACTATGTTTTATTTCCTCTTTCCATATTGTGAATAATAAATGTGTAACATGTTAATTTGCTTGTTACACAATGGATCCTAACTTATTGTAATAATTATTTAACGTAGCCTACTTTAACACTTATTCCTTAGAATTATTCCTTAGCATCCTCACGTAGCCTACTAAACTGCATTTTCAAATTGTTTGCGTGCTGGAGGTAGCCTACGCTATTACGTCGTGTGCAGATTGATTTTAAGCTAGCTGGTGAGAGAAAATGGCACTATCAAAGAGTCTAAAATGGAAAGTTGTCAGCGAAAATAGGCCATAAAAAGTAGAATAGAAATACAACTATGCATTCATCCTACCTAGTTTTGTGAATGCAAAGCCGGTGTGCCTTATCTGCAACGAAGTTGTCGCTGTTTTCAAAGAATATAACACCGACACCGGACGCGAGCAGTGCAACGCTACAAAAGATAATAGAACCCATTATATATAATCAGTGATATTGTCTGCGCTGGATGTGGCGCGGTGCGACAACACATTCCAGACAGTAAATGGATTCGCCGTTCTGTTTCTGATATACAAACCCGGTTCCAAAAAAGTCACTGTACAAATTGTGAATAAAAACAGAATGCGATGATGTGGACGTTTCAAATTTCAATATATTATTCAGAATACAACATAGATGACATATCAAATGTTTAAACTGAGAAAATGTATCATTTTAAGGGAAAAATAAGTTGATTTTAAATTTCATGGCATCAACACATCTCAAAAAAGTTGGGACAAGGCCATTTTTAACACTGTGTGGCATCCCCTCTTCTTTTTATAACAGTCTGCAAACGTCTGGGGACTGAGGAGACAAGTTGCTCAAGTTTAAGAATAGGAATGTTGTCCCATTCTTGTCTAATACAGGTTTCTAGTTGCTCAATTGTCTTAGGTCTTCTTCGTCGCATCTTCTTTTTTATGATGCACCAAATGTTTTCTATGGGTGAAAGATCTGGACTGCAGGCTGGTCATTTCAGTACCCGGATCCTTCTTCTACGCAGCCATGATGTTGTAATTGATGCAGTATGTGGTCTGGCATTGTCATGTTGGAAAATGCAAGGTTTTCCCTGAAAGAGACGACATCTGGATGGGAGCATATGTTGTTCTAGAACTTGGATATACCTTTCAGCATTGATGGTGCCTTTCCAGATGTGTAAGCTGCCCATGCCACATGCACTCATGCAACCCCATACCATCAGAGATGCAGGCTTCTGAACTGAGCGCTGATAACAACTTGGGTTGTCCTTGTCCTTTTTAGTCCGGATGACATGGCGTCCCAGTTTTCCAAAAAGAACTTAAAATTTTGATTTGTCTGACCAAAGAACAGTTTTCCACTTCGCCACAGTCCATTTTAAATGAGCCTTGGCCCAGAGAAAACGCCTGTGCTCCTGGATCATGTTTAGATATGGCTTCTTTTTTGACCTATAGAGTTTTAGCCGGCAATGGCGAATGGCACGGTGGATTGTGTTCACCGACAATGTTTTCTGGAAGTACTCCTGATCCCATGTTGTGATTTCCATTACAGTAGCATTCCTGTATGTGATGCAGTGCCGTCTAAGGACTAGGGGTGTAACGATTTATCGTAGTACGATATTTCACGATGCAAACATGTTACGATATGCATCGTAGAGTGAAGGTGATACTTTTACGATATGACGGCAGTTTAATCTTATTGGTTGAGCTGCCGACGTGACCTACTCTGCAAGGTGGCAGTGAGAGAAGCCGGTTGTCACCGCATATAAATGGTCTCAATTTATAGTCTCAATCAGCTCTCTAGTTCAGTAAGTGTTTCGGGCACACATTGAATCTTGCAAGCAGGTTTAAACGTTTCTCATGTCAGTCTCTTGCATGGTCGCGTGAGAAAAGTCGTGGCTTTCTTTCACCGCAGTGCCACAGCAACAGCTGTGCTTACAGAAAAGCAAAAGACGCTTGCGATGCTTTGCTTTAAGAAGTTCTGTGGGGCCGTTCACATATTGCGTCTTTTCCGCGTGCAAATCAGTTATTTTTTTCAAATGTAGCCGCGCGGCAGGCGCGCTCATAATGGGATCAACGCGGTCGCAACGCGCATGCAATTCTCAACTTTTCAGAATGCCCCAAGCGCACCGCAGGTCGTGTGACAAGAATCAACCGATCAGCTATGGCCTTTCCGTAACAAAACATCAAAAGCTCAGCCGAACAGCTGATCATAGCTGTACATGGTGGTTTTTATATCTTATCTCCATCAATATATCTCGTAGTAAAACTAATGCAAGGGCTAGAAATCATTTATCCTTTGCAGAAACATCCTGATTCTCTTGGAGAGCTCAGTTCATGGTTGCATAGCAACGACCGACGCCATGGGAGCGCAAGCACTTTGGAAAGAAGGAGAAGCGGTGCGGCTGCGCCTTCCACGCGTTTTTAGACACGATATGTGAACGGCCCCTATTCATAATTCTAAGTTCATGTTAAATTTAACATTTTTTTTTTCAGTGACAGACAGCCCTATTGAACTGTTAATTTGAATACAGAAGGTTTTATTAAACCTTGAAATGTGATCTTGTATGTACAAAAAGGAAAATTATTGAAATTTGTTCATGTTTTTTGAATAAATCTTGTTTGAATTTCAGTTTCATTTTGTTCAAAATACCGTGATACGTATCGTATCGTGAACTCCGTATCGAGATACGTACCGTATCGTGACCTGAGCGTATCGTTACACCCCTACTAAGGACCCGAAGATCACGGGCATCCAGTATGGTTTTCCGGCCTTGACCCTTACGCACAGAGATTGTTCCAGATTCTCTGAATCTTTGGATGATATTATGCACTGTAGATGATGATAACTTCAAACTCTTTGCAATTTTTCTCTGAGAAACTCCTTTCTGATATTGCTCCACTATTTTTCGCCGCAGCATTGGGGGAATTGGTGATCCTCTGCCCATCTTGACTTCTGAGAGACACTGCCACTCTGAGAGGCTCTTTTTATACCCAATCATGTTGCCATTTGACCTAATAAGTTGCAAATTGGTCCTCCAGCTGTTCCTTATATGTACATTTAACTTTTCCGGCCTCTTATTGCTACTTGTCCCAACTTTTTTGGAATGTGTAGCTCTCATGAAATCCAAAATGAGCCAATATTTGGCATGACATTTCAAAATGTCTCACTTTCAACATTTGATATGTTATCTATATTCTATTGTGAATAAAATATAAGTTTATGAGATTTGTAAATTATTGCATTCCTTATTTATTCACCATTTGTACAATGTCCCAACTTTTTTGGAATCGGGTTTGTAGTCCAAGTGCTTTGCAATGGTCGGTTTGTTCACTGTAGACAGCTTTTAGCTGTTGTGGCGTATCTGGTGTAAGTTAGTAGACATGGGGATAATACGGCACCATGAGACGAAGATCTATTTCAGAACCGGACGCTATTCAAATAATCTGGCTGCGGGTGCGGGCCAGATATTATTGCTGGCGGGCCAGTTTTGGCCCAAGGGCCGCCTATTGCGACCACTCCTTTATGGTATTTAGTCTATAAACATTTAATATAAATACGAATGCACAAAACTGCAAGTTTGACAAAAATAATAAAGACCAAATTACAGACAGTTTTTTTCTTTTGAGCATGAACAGAAAAAAATATTTTCCATTGTTCTCTATTCAGAAGATGATATTGGGTTTATTGTTGCAGAAAATAATTGTTTTGGCCACTTATAATAAATTACAACTTGTAATATTCTCTAAGATTATATTTCTGTTTATTCTCTATTTCTGTAGAGCTGGACATTTTAATAATGATCAAATTCAGCTTTGAGAATAAAACCAACCTGTTTGTTCCTCAGTATCTTCATGTTTCACACTGAATATTTCTTCGATCTTCACGTCTTCAGTCTCATCTTTAATAAACTCCATCTTCATATCTTCAGTCTCCTTTTTAATAAACTCAATCTTCATGTCTTCAGTCTCTTCTTTAATAAACGCCATCTTTAAGAAGAGAATAATTAACAGTTAATGGTCTTCAATGACCTGTTGGACAACAACAACACTAATGCTTAAAATTAATAAACTTCATATTTAGACATTTATGATCTACATTTGGTATTCAAAGAATTATAGATTATATTTAAATGATTACTCTTTGATGAAAACATATTTAGTTTGTTTGTGAGTGTTTGTTGTTCTCGTTCATGTTCACTGTTTGAGCAGCACGTGTCGTGATTCACTGAATCATTTCTCAAAGTATTTGATTCAGTTGACTCGGAGTTGAAAAGTTCGGTTTCTCCATCATTTTACTCGCCAGAGACTGAACTCGTGTTCATGATAAACTGATTTATGATTTATAGAGAGAGAAATGAGAGGCAGGTTTACTGTTTCTCATCAGTGGATGAGCTTTAATCACACAAATATCCTTAATTACAGTTAGATAAAGAATCACAATGTTACAATAAATAGTAAATAAACTCATTTGACATCACTTGTAAACTATTAAAAACCATTAAAACTATTTCTGTTGATTAAAACAGCTTAAATTCTTAAAACAAACCTTTCTTCAGCAGAATCACAGCAGATGCAGGAGCGCGGCGCAGTCTTATGACGTCATGCCGTCACTCCAAAATAAAAGTCCTGTTCAGACGCGGCATCGTCTACAATCACAGAAGTTCATTGAAATCCAACAATTTTACCAGGTAATCTTTGTAGTAAAATTAAAACAGTGACAAATATGATACAACGTGTTAAAAAGGTTGTTTGAGTTCATAAAGCAGAGTTCATTCATGTGTCCGAATTGAAACACATTTAAACTTTTTTTGTTTTACCAATATATAAAATGTGGACAAATTTTAGTTTAAACATGGGTATACAATGTGTAAAAAGTTATCTTTCAAGGTTCAGTATAAGTAAAAGAAGCAATCAATATTAAATGTAATTCATTCAATACCAAAAATTACTAAAAGATTCAGTTGCTAAAAGATTCAGTCAAATTAAAAATGTAATCTTTCACATATTTGTAATGTCAAATTCTGTGATGCTCTTAAAAGAGACTGTTGGTTCTGTTTTGTGCTTTTATGTGGTTGTCAGGTTTGTTGTTTAGACAAAATCAAAAAGGAAGAAAAAGAAATGATCACCAAATATCTATATTTCATAGGTGTGTACTACAGATGCGCGGATCACGGTATCCGCGGGGTGGTAATAAAAAATAAGTCAATTAAATGCAGGTGGGTCACGGGCGGATGAGACAAAAATCATGAATGTTTTGATTTTAAAGGGATAGTTCACCCAAAAATGAAAATTTGATGTTTATCTGCTTACCCCCAGCGCATCCAAGATGTAGGTGACTTTGTTTCTTCAGTAGAACACAAATGATGATTTTGCTGTCTGTCAGCGATATAATGTGTGTCAATGGGAACTTCATCTATAAGAGTAAATAAAACTTGCATAGACAAATCCAAATTAAACCCTGCGGCTTGTGACGACACATTGATGTCCTAAAACGTGAAACGATCGGTTTGTGCGAGAAACCTTAATGAGCTTAATGAGTCCGTTGCCAGAGCACGATCAGACCTCACTAAACGAGTGCTGAACGCAGTTGGACATAGTGGTGTTTTAGAGGTAAAAATTATATAAATACTGTTTGTTTTCTCGCACAAACCGATCGTTTCGTGTCTTAGGACATCAATATGTCGTCACGAGCCACAGGGTTTAATTTGGATTTGTCTATGCAAGGTTTTTCGACTCTTATAGATGGAGTTCCCACTAACATGCATTATACGACTGACAGACCACAACAGTTGGAGTTAAAAATCATCATTTGTGTTCTACTGAAGAAACAAAGTCACCTACATCTTGGATGCGCTGGGGGTAAGCAGATAAACATCACATTTTCATTTTTGGGTACTATCCCTTTAATAAAGACACAAACTCTCATTTCATGGTAAAACGCAATGAATGTGCATCACGCTTACTTTCCTTTTCAAAAACAGCATCTCTCTTCAGGGAAAACCAATAAAGGAAAACATTTGTCGAGCGCAACTCCTAGTGGACATTATAGAACGCATAGGAAGCTCAATTCTTTGTCAGGTACTAATTTGCAGACGCAATTGTGGGATAACTTGTTAAGCAGCAATGAAGGCAAAACAAACCTGAGAGAAATTTAAAAAATGTGAATTAAAAAAAAAAGCGAAGGAAAGAAAAGTACAACATGGGAGCGTTTTAGTGGAGTAGTTAACTAATCAAGTGTTGTGTATATGATATGCAGCATATGAAACAGTATATATATATATATATATATATATATATATATATATATATATATATATATATATATATATATATGATAATAAGCAAATAAAGCCTAGATATCCAGCCTTTGCTTGGGCTGAACGTATTTATTGACTTTGGAAAGTGTTAATTAAAATGAATACAGAAGCAATGGCCTGTTTTCAGTAGAATAAAGAATGAATTAAATATGGGTGTTATAAGCTAATTAATAAATGTTATATTAGTTAAGATAACACACTTAATGTTAACCATGTCGGGAAAAAGCAGGTGATCGTTATCTGGCAGTTACTTATTATTTTTATGGGTATAAAATAATAATTAGCAGGACAAAACTAATGATAGCTTACTCTAATTACAGCAATCGATCTCCTGTAACGTTAGTTAAACTTGATTTAAAATGGCAGGACCGTTTCTGATGATTTAGAGTTGTTTCTAGTGGCATATTATATTGATTTTATCTACTGAATTTGCCATTTCAAAAATATTATTGCTCTAGAAACAGAATAGCCTATTATTTTATAGGTAGAATTTTAAATTGTGTATAATTTTTATAGTCTATTTAAAATACATGAATGATGACGCAGTCGTCTGGGCGGAAGTTTGATATCGCGTCTCCGCCTCCTTCTGCGCATGCCCAGGCTCCAAACTTTTTTTTTTTTGACGTATTGCGTAACGTGTCAGCGCCCATTCATCAGCCCATTTTGGCTTCAGTTCAATACAATGGAAGGAAGCGGCGTCGCGTCGTCCATCTTTTTTTACAGTCTATCCCTGTGTCTCAATCAGCTCCCTAGTTCAGTAGTCAGGGCACTGACCCATAGACAGTAAAAGAAATGGACACAGCGACCCCATTGGAACTCAATTGAGACAAGTGAAGCCCATTTTTAGCGATTTTTAGCACTTCCGTTTCTGACGCGCAGACTCAAACTAAGCTTGATGACGTCAGCAACCTGTCTGACAGATGTAAATCTTCTAGTAGCTGTGCGTGAAAACTGCCATCGTTAATCTTGCAGAGACGGCGAGCTTGAGCGGGGAGTTCTTTGGCGTGAGTGAGCAGGAGTAAGTATTCTGATTAATTATTTTGTATAGTATTTTAAAATGTAACGCCAGTACGCCATATTAAGTTAATGCATACTATTGCCTGCAAGCTTCTCCTCCTGTCTGTACGGTAATTTCTCTACTGTGCGACAGAGAGTCGAGTGGTTATGACGCAATCGTTAGCCTATTTTTACAAAAATTACATTTCTACGTTTCTACGGGGCCATAATGTAACATAGAAGGTAATGGAGCCCTTTATACATTGTCATGTATCTTTAGAAATAAATAATGGACAAATTGAGTCTTTAAACGCCTCAGATGTAAAGTTATTCGCTGTCAAAGTGACGCCAAAATGAATGGGAGTCAATGGGATGGCTAACGCAAGTGAAGTTCTGCTACAAGATGGCGGCACGCGGCCGACTTTAACTTCCGGTCGACTTCCTTGGGCACTGCACTGACCAGGGAGTCAGCCATTTTAAGGGCTATCTCAATCGCAGAATCCTTCCAGGGCACTGAAACGTTCGCTCCCTGAAAAGTCCCACAATGCACCGTGAAAACCAGGGAGCATCGATGCTCACTATGCTCCCTTAACGGAAGTTCTGAAGCGCGAAACTTGAATCACGTGAGCCAACTCACTACACATAACGATACGATAGATGTTTTTAAAAATACAAACCGTTTTTTTAATATATTTCAGCATAAACATACATTGCTAGACAGGTAATGAACATAATCTAGCTAACATTTATAATTTATTCACGGCTGAAATGTTGCACGTATAAGTAACAAGCAAATAATTAATCATAATGTACTTTAAATAACATTACAAGTAATGTCAGAAAATATCAGCTCTGTTGTTGTTCATAAATACCAGTAGTGATGTTGTACAATGAGGACGTTGTCACGTTGCCGGAAATAGAGTCATAAGTGTCCCAATGTGTAGTGAACCAGCATCTTTTACTGTCCTTATCAGTGCCCGAATTCGTGTACACGATATACTGATTCACGAGCTCGGGAGCTAGGGAACTGATTGAGACACACACTATGTATTTAACAGTACAAAAATTGACCCTTCAAAAAGGGTACAAAATTGGCTTTGACAGCGTACAATCGTTGACTATAATGAGATATATATATTTTACACATACACACACACTGAATTAAAATCAGAATTTATTAAATCCTTTTCATTTTCACATTTTACAACATTTCTTTTTAAACACATTTTTAAACATTCCATGTGACTCCATCTTGCCGGGTGTTAAAAAGTAACACTGAAGCAGTGTTAAAGTTAATGAGTTTATTTATTGATTGAGTGATGATTGACAATTAGTGGTGACACCTGATGTTAATAAGCAGAATCACTGAAGGAAAGAGAGAAAAAAGGTCTTAATTGTATAATAATAATGTTAATGTCACCATGAAAGAGGTCAACGTTTGCTTTAGTTGGGCTCTTGACTCTTTACCTTTTATTATTAATTGTTCTCTGACTGCTCCAACTTTGTGTTTGTAAAGCACATTTGTTATGGTCAGAGAAAATAGGTGTGTTCAACATCGGCTGCGGCTGGATATAACCGATCGGCGAGATTAGCTGCATGCAGGCGGGGAGGAGCTGAAAACAGAGAAGTGGAGTCGAACACGCTGTGGTTCCCATAGTTTGCTGCATTTTTCTTGCATGAAATCGAGCACAACGAGCAATGAAGATGAGTGAAGGTTTAATGTAAAACGTATTTATTTACGTACTTTAATAAACAATATACAATTATTGTTATAGTTTAATAGTTATTACCTAGAATCTGAAACCTGTACATCGAATAAAATACTGTGTGGCAAACCAAATTAAATGACCGAATTGTTTATAGCTTCACAATGTATTATTGATGTAATGAATTTAATCAAAAAACATAGCTTCTGTAATCAATATTGGCTTGCTAGCCTGTTTGTTTAAATATAAAGAAATTCTAATTCTGTTTACACAAAGAAATAATGGGCTTTTATTACAATTTCAACACTCCTGAATATTATTTTATTATAATCGTACTTAAACATAAACCTTGAAATTAGATTTGTTAACTACCTGTGTTTTCAGTTCCACATATATAGCGAGTACAATTCCTCTTTCTGATATATATAATGGTTCCAAAAATAATTAATTTTGTGGAGGATGTTGTCCCTCTCTACAGTCTCTCAGAATTTAGAGGTCATTTCAGGCTTTCCAAAGAACAAGTGGAGGTGTGTGTACTAGACAATATAAAATTAATTTACTTATTTCAAGTGTTAGCATGTTATCTTGATAACCTATTTTCTACCTTTGCAGGATGTCATTACCACCCTTGGTCCTGTTTATATGAATTTACAACAGACCAAACTGCCACTCATAAACAGTGTTCTTGCCTGCCTTTGGACGTTGGCCAATCAGGAGTCATATCGTGGGGTGGCAGATAGATTCAACATGTCAAAATCCACTCTTGCCAAGCATCTCCATTAGTTTTGTTGCTATGTTAATACATACATGGCCCACCACATTTCCTGGCCCAGAGGCCAAAGGCTGGAGATGTCGAAGTTAGGGTTTGATGCAGCAGGTTTCCCCAACACTGATGTGCAGTGGATGGGTGTCACATTCCTATAATGAGACCCCATTGTGATAATCCCCTAGCATACCTGAATAGGAAACAGTTTTATTCTGTAAATTTAACTGGGTTTTGTGACAGTCAGCGGCACTTCTGTCATATCAGTGTGGGTCACCCTGGGAGTTAGCATGATGCCAGAGTATTTCGCTTCACAGAGGTTGGTTGTCTTCTTGAAGAAAATCCCCATTCCCTTGTCCCACAGGGAATGCACATAATTGGGGATTCTGCCTACCCTCTGTTGCCTCAACTTATGAGGCCTTATAGAGAAAATGGCCACTTGTCTGCTAGGCAAAAACAATTTAATAGAAAGCTCAATACTGCTCGTGTGGTCATTGAGCATGCATTTGGCATTCTAAAATGTAAGTTTAGGAGGCTCAAGTGTCTGCAAATGAGAAGCATTTCAAATATCAGTTCAGCAGTCTCAGCATGCTGCATTTTGCATAATATTTGTTTAGAGGCCAGTGATGATGTTGTTGTGGTAGATGATGGTGTTGATGATGAACCACACCCCCAGCAACCCACAACACTCACGCCTGTCATTATAGAGACCAGATTTGTGGTCAGATCTAAGTTGTATGTCTATACTGAACATGCAAACAACTGAAAAGAAGCATTTATCTGGATTAAACTTTGCCAGTATTTTTTTTTTAAATATATTGTTACACCTGGCTCAAAGGTGTAACATTAAGGGAGACGACACGGCGGAATAACTTCAATCATAATATTTATTAACCAAAAAAAAAAACAATCAGAAAGTCAGTATCAGTAGAGTTAATCAGTATGAACTGCAAGTGAATGGATACGTCAGTTGAAACGTTGTCAGTGCAAATGTATGGATGTAAAACAAAATAACAACATTAGAGCGCGGTCCTGGCAAACTGCTCCCAAAAAAGAGCTGAGCAGCCGTGCCGATGAACTCCTACAGCATGTTTAAATAAGACCCATGATGAGGAACAGGTGTACTGAAGTCACACCCCAAAATCACACGACCTGCACAACCCTATATATATATAAAATGAAAGTAATATTGGAATGTAAAGAAATATTTGGCAAATGATAACCAGTTGACCTAATTTGTTTTTGTTAATTAAATAAGAATGTTCTTTGAGACTTGGTGACTTTTCCTTTACTGGCTGAACACACAAAGCAAATTGGACTCAATTTGAGAAGTTAAAGTGGTGGTGGTAAAAAAAACAAAAAACAAACACACACACACACACACACAAAGTACAGGATATTTTATATAAAGATTTTGTAATTGACATGCATTTGTTAATTTATTGACACCACTGCCATAGACTACACACTTGTATCAGGTTGTGTATAATTTCATTTATCATCTCCCTGTGCATTAAGCAGATTTCCCATTTTCATTCACAGCTTTATCTTTGAAATACAATAGACGGAGCAGTTGTGCAGTGCAATGAACTTTTGAGCATTTGTAATTTATAATTGCTAAAGTTTAACACATGTAAAAAGTGTTTAACAGAGCTGAATGATAAAAGGCAGGATTTGTGTTGGGAAAAAAAACTTTACTTTAGTACTTTAATGAACACTAGAATAAATGTGATATTCTAGAAAATATATTCTTGATTGAATAAGTTTATCATTTAGAAATGGTATAACTTGAGAACATAAAAAAAAATATATATATATATATAGAGAGAGAGAGAGAGAGATAGATAGTAGTGGTTATAATTTGGTCTTGTCGTTTTCCCATTTTCTTTAGTTCCTCCACAATGGTTCCTAAGCTGGTCAACATCTTTCTCTCAAACGATCGCCTGCGCCTCTCCTTTAGCCGCTGCCATCTCTCCAGGTTTGGCCTCACCAGGGACTCGAGCACAGCAGTCCTTCTCTCTGCATGCGCTTCAAAGGCATCCAGAAATTGTGAGGGTTGTGATCGTCTCTGCCTGCTGCTGAGGGTTGTGTTGTGCATCGCAGAGGTTCCAGGCTGTGCATCCATCACAACACCTGCTGGCTGGTCTTGAGAAATAGTGGGCTTTTCGGAGGATGTGTCTTCCAAACCCAGAGGAGTGGATTGAATGGTGCCAGGTGGTGCAGTACCAATCCCTGATGACCCAAAATGCTCGATTTGCTGAGGAGTGGGAAAAAGGGCATGTGAAAAGTACAGTGAAAAATGACCAATATTTCAGTCTTATAAGACATGACAATGTTATTTTTAGATACTTGAATATAATAAGGTCTTAAACTTACTGTATAGTACTCCCAGGTGTGCCTCCCCTCCCCAGTTGCACGGCGCCGGTCCTTTACTCACTTATATGTGGTTAACATGTTTGCTAGTTTTTTTCTAATTTTTTCGCTTGACAAGTTGTACCCATTTTGTGAGAATGCATTTTGCACCTTTTTATAGAAAGCCATTTTGTTCCTAAAGTAGAGTTGCTGATGAGTCCTTGTTAGCTCCAGTAGGAATAGTGTCATTTTATGTGTTATTTCTGTAAAATGGAAAGAGAAATATTTTAACACCACAAAAAGAAAAAGTAATTCAACCACAGCACTGACATTTATATTTTTTTTACAGTCTTTGATGCAATACCTTGTGACTCATGCCTGTCTGACTGGATGGAGGGCGGTGACGTTTGAATGGCTTCTGAAGGGTTTCCACATACTGCACCAGATTGGAGAGTGGCAGATGGTGGGTCCTTGACAGTGGGGGTAAGTGGAACAGGGGGCCTAGTGATGGTAACAGGGCACTGGCTGGCTGAGGGTTGCACTGGCTTCACAAAACTGTGATTTAGGCACAGGTGACCTACCGGAAGTAGTGGGGCATGGAGTAGAAGGTTTGGGGAGGTTTGGAGCACAAGCTGGGCCACTGATGAGAGCTGTTTGGGGAGAAAGGTGGTGGTCATTGTCACTTATTAATATGTTTCCAGTATGTGCTTGTTCATCAAGTAAATGTGTACCTTGTTTTATTTCAACGGCTGATACTTTCTTCATCACAGAGGAAAGGAACTCTTGATCTGGAGAAATAATCAATAAAACACTTGTACAAATCATTGAATTGTAATTATTCCATAGTTCTGATGTTTACTTACCATCCTTTACTTCATCCTTTCAGCGATGTCCTTGGAAACTGTTAGAGTGACAACATTACCTTTGCTGTCTGCCACATTAATCATTACATTGTCCATTTTGTTTTGTTACATAAGGTAATGCAGTTTCTTTATATAACCAAATGAACCATGGGACCATAGTCAACACCTGTTCCATTCATTATTACTTATAGTTAACAACAAATGCAATTTTACCATTTTAAGTCACCTTTCAGTTTCAGCTTTCAGTTAGCAGTGATTGCCATGGTGTTTTTATGATTTAGCGATTAAGAAGCTTTATGGATTCACAAACTTTTAAGTAGTGTGTATGGTGTTTTGGAAGGGTGTCAAAAGAGAAACAAGCTAGTAAATAAACTGAGAACATATTGGATTTATGACTAGAGACCTGATGAGTGTTTCTGCTACTAGAGAATGGTAAAAGTAATGTATTAATAAAATAATTCACTGGTTATGAGCATGTATGCGTTTTTCTTTAGAAAGTTTCAGCAACAGGATTTACGGTAACACTTTACAATAACAGTACTTGAATAATCATGAACTAATACCTAAATTAATAGTTACTTCAACATGAACTCATGATTAGTTAAGATATGAACTAATGAAGAGTGATCCTTAACTACTACAGGAGTCATAAGGATTCATGCATGAAAACAGCAGCCTTAACTATGCGTTAATACATGTTTGATAATTAATGCATTAATTAACATTTAGGGGTAAACTAAATAAATCAGGCTCCATAAGAGTAAACAAGAAGTACTCTGAATTTGAATTAAACGTGATTTAATACTGTCATAATTTACACTGTAATATCATAATCTGCCATCTGCAGCTTTGTGACAAATGATTGGAATGGCACATGATTATTTAGCCATTAATTACATAGATCTGTCTAATCAAATGTGGAAAATAGACTAATTACCACTAATAAATTTAATTTGATCTAAACCGTTTTCTGATTTTTATTGTTCATTTATATTTAGTCATAGCTAAATAGTCATAGTTTATTCCCGGAACTAAAGTATGTAGGGTTTGTTTCTGGCGGGACACTCATTAGTGGCGCACGCTAGGTGCTCTCTTGGCGCGTTTGTTGTGTTGCTGGCATTTTAAACTAATAAATGTTGACTGCTTTGGTAAGCCGAATTAATAATTAAAGACATATTTACATGTATGTTTTATTGGGGTTTTCAGGAGGTTATGTGCAGTTATTAACTGTATTTGTATTTTTGTCATTTAAATGTAACTGTTATATGCTTTGATTAGCATTAGCTTGTGGACGCCCGATTTTAATTTTAATTTTGCTAAATGTGCCTTATGTGTGTCTTTACAGGTATGTTTATGGCTTGCTTTCAAGTCCATATATGTTTAATTATGTAAATAAAAATAAAATACAAATACATTTTATTTTGTTTTTTTGCACCGGGGTATAAAGGAATAAGGATGGCACTCTTAGTGTTTATTCATATATTAGTGAATGATTTGTAAGTGCATCGTGTCATGTCTTTACTTGAGGGGGCACGATCATAATTAACTAACCATATACTAACATCAACTAATAGCTTAATAATGCATAATTATGTCATGACTTTACTTGAGGGGGCACAATCATAATTAACTCATTATTAACTACTTACCAAATTCAACTTGTGATTTATCATTAACTTACTATCAAATACACATGTACTAACACAACTTTATAAGTGTTCAGCCCAGTTAAGTGATGTTGTGTGACTTTTCAAAAAGTCAGAGAATGGAGGTACAGTATATGATCACGGCCTGCGTCTGGATGGAGAGTGAACTTCTGAATCTGAATCCAGCAAACGTTCCCTGACCTTAGTTCATGTTTCCTGTTTGGTTATTTTTTTGGGAACCGATTCCTCAGGAACTGTTGTAAGTCACAGTTGTTTAGTTTGATAGGAAAGAATATCACAAAACATATTAAGACCTTTTAAGATAAATTATTAGTGTATTTAGTATTTTATGTTTGATAAGGAGGATCAGTGAAAATGACAAACTAATCCTGTGCCTTTCTGTAATGTTTATAATGAAGCTGCTGATGTCACTAATTTAAATTCTGACAATAATAAATTGTTTAAATTTATTTCAAAGTCCAAGTATTTATTATTCCTTCTTATAGAGACTGTTTGATTTAGTTTACCCCTAAATGTTAATTAATGCATTAATTATCAAACATGTATTAACGCGTAGTTAAGGCTGCTGTTTTCATGCATGAATCCTCATGACTCCTGTCGTAGTTAAGGATCACTCCTCATTAGTTCATATCTTAACTAATCATGAGTTCATGTTGAAGTAACTATTAATTCAGGTATTAGTTCATGGTTATTCATGTACTGATATTGTAAAGTGTTACCGGATTTACACTACCAATCACCTAAGCTCTTTTTAACATCTTTAAGACAAACACCATTAAATTTCATATACAGAAAGCACTTTTGTATTTCGATCGTGATGTACACCAACTCCATTAAAGTGAACAGAATGTTGGCTTGTTTATTTGAAGATGCAACCTAAGTTGTTAGCATGTGCAGGTGATGATGAACACAGCAATAGAAACTAAAGAATATGAAACCATATGAATAAATAGAGGAACATAATGTATTATGCATTATTTTTATAGGAGGATATACAATTATGACCACATCAAATTATGTTTTTAAGATTGACATTTGAGTTATTCTTTAAAAAATAATGCTTACACTTACAGCATCTGTTTTTACAAGAATAAAGTTCAATATAAGCATATATTATTTAAATACCAATGTAGTGGGGTCTACGTTTTTTATCAGTTTTATTTTGATAAACACGACACAATAACATCATGACTTCATGAAAAGAGCTTTAACTGTTATAAAAATACAGATTTGTAAGCATTTGTGGAACTGAAGGTGTGAAAATAAACACGAAACACGTGATCGTTGTCATGCGGTGAATCCGGCCAATCGTGAAACAGCTGTGTCGTCATCAACGCTCGTGCAGCTCCTCTTCAGAAGCTGCGCTGGCTGACTCGGGCGGCTGATCTCGAATCGCTCTCGCGGTACTTTAAAGCCATACGTCACAGTCACATGACGTCGGCGCTGTCTCAAGTCGGACAACATTTCTTACCGGCATGCACTGCTTTAAGTCAGCCGTCGATCGGTCTTTGCAGCACTGCATCAAGTCAAACAAGCCTATTACTTTCCGGTGTTGCGTGAAAACAATTGGTGCGCAATTGGTGACGTTGCATTCACACGGGGTGCCAGCGTTAATGCTTCTCATGCTGTGTTCACGCCACCTCATATTTACTGGAATCTTGAGATGACAACACGTGATGTTATATTCGGAGCTGTTCACGTCCTTGGACTGGGAATTATGCGTTTCCATGGCACCACTATCAACACCTATGAATCTACAGCGGTCAGGTGGTACAGCGGCCACGTGGTACATCTGGGAGCTTTCAGAAAAGTCCCAGCTTACAAGCTGTAATTACGAGCTCTACGAGGACGTGAACGTTTTTTACAAGCTAGAATCTCATAACTACAGGAATTACAATGCCGCGTGAATGCACCTTCATTTACTTTGGGTGACGTCATGTGTTCTCACATCGAGGATATAAAATCTGCTTTTTTATTATTTTTCCAATCCTGAACATGGTGATTGAGATGAAAAATTTTGAAGGCAAGAGAGTGTATGGTGACAGCTGGAATAACGTAGACTGAAGCTTTTATTGGTTTGATCCTTCTTGCGGGTGTTTATCGCTCACGCAACAAAGCCTTGACAAGTTTGTGGGATGCTGAAGCTGGTCGTTAGATTTTTTGAGCCATCATGTCCCTGAACAATTTCAAAAAATTGTTAAGAATCATCAGATTTGACCAAAAGGACACACAAGCAGATCGACGTGAGACTGACAAGCTGGCTGCAATCCGTGACATGTGGGATCTGTGGGTAGAGAGACTCCCTATGGTGTACAATCCTGGCCCAGATGTAACCGTAGATGAGTGCCTGATTCCATTCAGAGGACGATGTGCTTTTAAGCAGTTTATGTTAGCTAACTGCATGATCTGTATTATCTTTCACAATATGCATTGTGAAAAGCGTTACACAAATAAATGTACATTTAAAAAATTATAACTATAAAGTGTCAATGCTGTAGTCTAAAGTCAATTACACTACACGACTTCTGCCCAGGTATTCGCCTAATTTTCAGTCTAGAGAATTGATTGTCCAGGGGCCATATTCACTAAACATCTTAAGGCTAAAAGTAGCTCCTAAATTGGTGATTGGCGTGTCCTAATTTTAGAAGTCGTGGGCGTGTCTAAATTTTTGCTCTAAGAGTATTTCACAAAGCATTTTAGCGTTAAAACTAGCTCCTAAATCTGTGAAACATTAGGAGTGGTCAAGAGGACTCCTCAGTCACTAAGACCAAATCACAAACAGTCCTAATCCACCCAAAGACACTGTTCACCATTGAGGAAATAGCGATAGAGCCTTGGGTGCTGAACTTTTTCTTCATAAATGCAATACATTTTGATTTATATATTTGAATCTTCAATGAGATGCCAAAAATAAATCTTTAACAAATAAATAAATATTGTCTGATTACATATGGCAGTGGTTTTCATGAGTTCACACTTAAAAATGATTGAATAGAGTAAAAAAAAATTAATAATAAGCGTATTTGGTGTGCTGTCCAAGAGGCTTGAGGGCTCCGAGCTTGGAATTTAGCCCAAACCCAAAGTTCTCCCCGTATCCCCAGCCGAGAGTGAGGAGCGGGTTGGCGGAGGGATGCAGAAAACTGTCAAAGTAACTATAGGCGAGTCGGCTCTCATCTGTGTATTTATTCCTCTTCTCGAGCTGATAAGAATGTATTTCTCTCAAACTTTGTTTATAAAACATCATTTGTCACTTGAATTTTGCATTCTCTTGAAATGCAGACATCCAAGAGGTGGACAATTAGCTGTATATACTAGTTTAATTAGTGACATTTAACCTACATTTTAAAACCTTTATTTGAATATGGCAACATTTTTATTTAAAAAAAAAATATTTGTAGGACAACATTTGTATTTTAAAACTTTTATTTTAATATGGAAACATGACACGTCATTCTACAATATTTCTATGATTAAATCGCTGACTCCTCCCCATCAGCCAATCACTGTGTGTTTACTCCATAGCAACGAGGTCAACCCCGCCCTTACTCTTAGCTTAAAGGTGCCCAAGAATGTTCTTTCACAAGATGTAATATAAGTCTAAGGTGTCCCCTGAATGTGTCTGTGAAGTTTCAGCTCAAAATACCCCATAGATTTTTTATTATTAATTTTTTTAACTGCCTATTTTGGGGCATCATTAACAATGCACTGATTTACACTCGGCGCCGCCCCCTTAAATCACGTGCTCCCTGCCACATGAGCTGTCGACTATATTACAGCGCATTTACAAAGTTCACACAGCTAATATAACCCTCAAATGGATCTTTACAAGATGTTCGTCATGCATGCTGCATGCATGCTTCGAATTATGTGAGTAAAGTATTTATTTGGATGTTAAAGTTTTATTCTGAGTGAGTTTGAGGCTATGCTCCGTGGCTAACGGCTATTGCTACCATAGACATCATATGATGTCTATGATTGCTACACTGTTGGAGAGATTTATAAAGAATGAAGTTGTGTTTATGCATTATACAGACTGCAAGTGTTTAAAAAATGAAAATAGCGACAGCTCTTGTCTCCGTGAATATAGTAAGAAACGATGGTAACTTTAACCACATTTAACAGTACATTAGCAACATGCTAACGAAACATTTAGAAAGACAATTTACAAATATCAGTAAAAATATCATGCTATCATGGATTATGTCAGTTATTATTGCTCCATCTGCCATTTTTCGCTGTTGTTCTTGCTTACCTAGTCTGATGATTCGGCTGTGTGCAGATCCAGACGTTAATACTGGCTGCCCTTGTCTAATGCCTTTCATAATGTTGGGAATGTGGGCTGGCATTATGCAAATATTGGGGCGTACACCCCGACTGTTACGTAACAGTCGGTGTTATGTTGAGATTCGCCTGTTCTTCGGAGGTCGTTTAAACAAATGAGATTTATATAAGAAGGAGGAAACAATGGGGTTTGAGACTCACTGTATGTCTTTTCCATGTACTGAACTCTTGTTATTTAACTATGCCAAGGTAATTTCAATTTTTGAATCAAGAGCACCTTTAAGACTTCAGTCAATTCCTTAGTAAAAGTTTGTCTCAGCAGCTTTGTGAATAGGTTTTAAGAGAAAACTCTTAGCTAAGAACTTTTACTGCTACTTAGGAGAACTCTTAGTGGTAAGATAAAATGTTTCGTGAATACGGCCCCAGATTTCTGAGTTTCTCATTCATAAATTAAACTCAGTCATTCATGCGACTCCACTTGAAGGGCACATAAACACAGAGGGAAAGTGGAATGAGGAAGCTGCTTTACAGACACGCCTGTTTTCCACACGTCACTCAAACACAAAAGCAGGAAACCATTTCAACTTGTCAGTTCAGGGAAATAGAAACTGAAGTGTAGTTGAGCTGCTGTGTGTTTGTGTTGTTCTCTGTATTCATGCAGTAAAATGGCAGAAGCCAGATTTTATCAGGATGAGTTCACGTGTCCTGTGTGTCTGGATCTCATGAAGGATCCAGTGACTATCCACTGTGGACACAGTTACTGTAAGAGCTGTATTACAGGCTGCTGGGATCAGGAGGATCAGAAGAGAGTCTACAGCTGCCCTCAGTGCAGACAGACCTTCAGTCCAAGACCTGCTTTAGGTAAAAACACCATTCTGGCTGAAATGGTGGAGAAACTGAAGAAGACTAAACTTCCTGCTGACTGTTACGCTGGAGCTGGAGACGTGCAGTGTGACGTCTGTACTGGAAGAAAACACAAAGCCGTCAAGTCCTGTCTGGTGTGTCAGGAGTCTTTCTGTCAAACTCATTTTGACCGTCATGAGGAATATCACTCTCGTAAGCCACACAAAGTGATCGATGCCACTGGACGACTGCAGGACATGATCTGCCATAAACATGATAAAGAGCTAGAAATGTACTGTATCACTGATCAACAATGCATCTGTGTGCGGTGTAAGGAGTATGAACATAAAAACCACAACACTGTATCAACTGCAGCACAGAGGACAGAGAAACAGGTATGAATTGAGAGGGATTGTTCACATAGAAATGAATGTGCTGTCTTTATTTACGCACCATCATGCCATTCAAAACCGCTTTGACTTTGTTCTGCAGAATGTAAAAGGTGATATTTTGAAGAATGCCTCATCTATTTTAGTCTATACATTGAAAGTCAATGGATACAAAAGTTTAAAGATAAAAGCATAAAAGTAATCCAAACAACTCCAGTGGTTAACCCTCAGGGGTCTGAGGATTTTTGGGGCCCTGGAGAAGTTGACATGCCCTGACATTTGTGCTTTTTTCAGTTGTTCATAAACATATTAATGGAAAAAGTGTCATTACACTGTATTCAGCACAAACTAGGCTACAATAATATGTGAGGAACATGTATGTACATGTTTGTGTTTTTGAAGGAATAACGTTTATGCGTGGTTATTGAAAAAACAAAAAACTTAAGTCACTGAAATAAGGCCAAAAAAATATATATTAAAACTGTGTTCACAAGGATTCTGGGTATTGGAGGTTGTAGACTAGAGTTTTTGCTTCAGAATGAAGTAAAAATTATCCTTACTACTCCTTCATATAAAACAATAGAGAGATTTAAATTTTCTAAGACACTTTTGGTGAAGAAACACAGTATGCATGGAGGCGTGAATCCTCATGTATAATGGGTGATTCTCACCTGAGAAGACAAAAGAATTGAATAATAATGACCTGAAATGACTTGCATATTAATGAGGCCTTTCAGTCAGGTAGGCTGTGAAAAAACCCTCTGTGATCATGCTGATAACAGGATTAAAGTCCACTCAGGACAAAAAAAACATAATTTTTGTGATCTCGTGCATGCACGTATTATTGCACATGATATGAAGAAAATTTTGTATAGGCCTATGTTAAATTACAGTACCAGTCAAAAGATTGAACACATTGCCATTATAATGTTTTTAAAAGAAGTCTCAAGTCTCTAACCAAATAATGGTTTTCTATTTTAATATACTTTAAAATATAATGTATTTCTGTGATGCAAAGCGTCTGAACATTCCTACCTCTAGGGCATTTCATATAGGCTACTATATTTTTTATATTATAGAGCCTAAATGTTGATGTGCAGTTGACAAATTATACATCATTAAAAAGATCTAAGACTCAAGCTTCACATTTTGACTCTTAAAATCTTATATTGACCATAATTTCTTAATATGCTTAAAAGCATACACAATTGGAGAAATATTGATGGATTCTCATATGTTTATATCAATTTTCTATACAGAGGAGTAATATTTATTATTCTATATTTATTGTCATCATTATGAGCGCTGGATGCTGTGTTTCTAATTCATACTTGAGCCAGAGGGCGCTCTGCCCCTTTTGTCCACAAATGCCTCAGTAAAAGAAGAGGCATATCATGTGACAATCAAGGAACTAACAGAGACAAGAGATCGCTAAATATGGCTATTCAAAACACTTTTCAAGACAATAAATACACGATTGAGATGATGTATGCATGTATTGACTGAATTTGCGTCTGAATAGCGCTGGCTCCGTGGGCGTGGCCGCATTAGCGGATAATGAGCTGAATCAAGGACTTCTGACATGGCTCTCTTTTCATACAGATTACATAAACACAGAAGGTTTGTTTTCGATTTGACTTATATGTTTTAAAACCTGACATCTTAACGTTTTTTTAAACATAAGTGTAATTAGTATTCACCAAGTTACAGTTCATTTTCTAAGAACTATCAGATTGGAGTTCGTTCAGAGGGAGACGAGAGATCACGCATCATGTTTGTTTTCTTTATTTTACAAAAAGCACAACATTTTGTTTTTACTCTGAGTGTACACAAATGAAAGAAGATATCGGAGTATTTTGAGTCTCTTTCACACTGATAAGAAAAAAACCACGGTGGTATCGCCGGCGATACCCTCAGACCTCAGAGTGTTAAAAAATAAGTGTGCTTAAGTGTACTGATGTGCACTTGTAGTGTACTTCAAAGTAAACGTATATTTTAAAAAAAAAATGTAGATAGGGCGGGACCGGAGGAACAGACCAAGGGGGCTCCAGCAGGTCTGGAGTCCTGGCTGAGGGCCAGGTCGGTGCTGGAAGTATGGGTGAAGCCTGCTTGACAGGGATCAAGGGCAAGAAGCCTGGGTGGCACCGGCAGGGCAGAGACCTTGGGCAGCGCCGGTAGGTCAAGGAGCTTGGGTGGCGCAAGAACGGCTACTTGGGTGGCCTCCGGGCCTACAGCAGGCTCTGGGAAGGCCTCCGGGCCTTCAGGGATAGAGGAAGGCTTCTTCCTCCTCTTTCTCCGTTTGTGAGGCCGAGGTGGTAGCATTGAGCTTGCCACCTCTGTGTGCGTGGCAACATCTTCGGCCGCCTCTAGGGGTGTTGCAACATCTTCGGCTGCCTCATCGAAGGCTGCAGATAGGAATGAGGCTGGGCCGTTCTTCCTCCTCCGTCTCCGCTAATGGGTCATCGAAGGACTGGGGCTTCCACTGACTGCAGATGGAAGTGGAAAACAGTCAGTGGAGTGGGACTCTGCTTGAGTTAGGGGTTCAGGCTCCCCACGATCAAAGACATGGTACACAAGGTCCCAGAAACCAATATTCCCCAGCTTCTCAATCTCCCACAGGCTGAGAGGCTGTTCGAGGCAGATGTTGAAAACCTCCTTAATATCAGCCTCACTGAAATCCAAATGGTCTACTTCAATTAGAATATCATGGGCAAAGTCCCTCACGTCAGCCCCCTGCTGACGAAAGTAGTGAGAGTTGACATGCTGGATCAAAAGCTGACGGTTGGAAAGTCTAGTGATGAGAGATTAAAAAAGGAAGATGCCCATTCTTTGCTGAGTCCTCTTGTGGCTGGATCGTTCTGTCAGGTTTGGACAAGCGGCAACCTCCCCCTGTTTCTCGTGAAGCCAATATGGAAGTGAATTAAACTGCAATTCATCAACTGGCCGCTAGGGACAGGCTGTAGAAGTGAGCAGAATCTCATTGACCATCATGTTAAATTAGCCAAGTTTACAGCAGAAAAAAACATGTTTACAGTCTGGTTCATATTGTGGTTTTGGTCTATACTGCGAATTTTGCCCTTCATGACAACTCTGAAGGGGGTGAATTTTTTTATAGCTCATCTGTTTAAATTATATTAAGCCTTAAAGTTCTGCATAATTAAGGGCGTGGTCACTTGAGTGACAGGTATGCCGGTGCTGTCTGTGAGCCGTCATGTTACCTCAGCAGCTTATTTCAGCCGCTGAATTTTTCTGTATTATTTTATACAATATATGGCTTGCTGCATACTTGAGACAGATGTCAGTCTGTGTACGTGTGCTCGCATGCGGAACACGCGTTGTTGGATCGTCGTGGCATTGGCTAAAAGTTTTGTTCCTGAGATTTATTACAATGACAATACCAGGAGGATATACAACTCCGACAGCACTACTTGGATATAACTAAAACTGCTGCACTATTTTGAAACATTATACTTTGGATACGTGCTCATTAGTTTGAGAGAACATTTGAGAGATATACATCTGGTACATATATATATATATATATATATATATATATATATATATATATATATTTTACCCAAGTGCCACGGATTGGATTCATCTCGCGATCTCTATTTCATTATAAAAGTATGAAATCCCATTTGATTTGTGTTATTTGCACACCCCACACAAATTAATTAGCCTACTGGTGTTGGAGCATCTATAACGTTATCGTAAAAAAAATCACCGTAGATTGACAGTAATCCTTTAGTACTTTGTAATGATATTGCTATCTTTATTAATATTTTAGATAGTATCTAAGATAGATAGCTAGGGCGGGCATGGTTTCAGCAACAAGTCGCATGGGCTCCAACTTCGTCCCGCCTCTTTGCCCATTTTCAGTTATCCGTGAGTGACGTGCGGTCACGTGCAGCTAAGATGGCCGCGGCCTCATTTACGCGTCAAAACTGCTATTCAGAACTCTATGGGTGACGTCACGGACACTACGTCCATATTTTTTTTACAGTCTATGGGTTTGGATGTGGAAAGCATGAGGACTCAAATCCAGGAGAAATAGTGGGCTTTATTTAAAGGTGCCATAGAATGTCTTTTTAAAAGATGTAATATAAGTCTAAGGTGTCCTCTGAATGTGTCTGTGAAGTTTCAGCTCAAGATACCCCATAGATTTTTTTTTAATTAATTTTTTTAACTGCCTATTTTGGGGCATCATTAAATATGCGCCGATTCAGGCTGCTGGTCCTTTAAATTCTCGTGCTTTCCACCCACGGAGCTCGCGCTTGCCTTAAACAACATAAAAAAAGTTCAAACAGCTAATATAACCCTCAAAATGGATCTTTACAAAGTGTTCGTCATGCAGCATATCTAATCACGTAAGTACAGTGTTTATTTGGATGTTTACATTTGATTCTGAATTAGTTTGATAGTGCTCCGTGGCTAAAGCTAACATTACACACTGTTGGAGAGATTTATAAAGAATGAAGTTGTGTTTATGAATTATACAGACTGCAAGTGTTTAAAAATGAAAATAACGACAGTCTTGTCTCCGTGAATACAGTAAGAAACGATGGTAACTTAACCACATTTAACAGTACGTTAGCAACATGCTAACAAAACATTTAGAAAGACAATTTACAAATATCACTAAAAATATCATATTATCATGGATCATGTCAGTTATTATTGCTCCATCTGCCATTTTTCGCTATTGTTCTTGCTTGCTTACCTAGTTTGATGATTCAGCTGTGCACAGATCCAGACGTTAATACTGGCTGCCCTTGTGTAATGCTCGAACATGAGCTGGCATATGCAAATATTGGGGGCGTGCATATTAATGATCCCGACTGTTGCGTAACAGTCTGTGTTATGTTGAGATTCGCCTGTTCTTCGGAGGTCTTTTAAACAAATGAGATTTATATAAGAAGGAGGAAACAATGGATTTTGAGACTCACTGTATGTCATTTCCATGTACTGAACTCTTGTTATTTAACTATGCCAAGGTAAATTCAATTTTTAATTCTAGGGCACCTTTAATATAAAAAATAAAACAAAAACAAACAAAAACTACCCCAAAAACTACCCACAAGATGCAGGGAAACATGAAACAAGCCCAGGACTGAAAACACAAGGAGAATAAATAGGAGAGCAAACAAGGCAGGTAACGAGGGAAGACAGGTGGGGCAAATAAACCAATAATGAGGTAACAAGATGGCCGGGGTCAAGACAATAGACATGAGAGCACGTGGCACAAAGAAACACATGACAAGCCATGTGCTCACACCAAACATAACAAAAACACAAGCACTAAACGAGACATGAACACGCAGCTAATGAGAGAACCCATAAGCCACGTGTTCACACAAAACAAGACAACATGAGAGCACGCAGCCCATGAAACACAGACTGCGTGCTACACAGCACAAGACAAAAAGTGTGGGGGAGGGGAGCCAAGTCAGAGCCAGCTGGAAAATATGAATCTGTGGTTTGAACTTACAGAATAAACTTGCCATGCTAGATCTTTAACCCTCCACCAATTCTGGATTTATGTAATAGTAGTATTTTTACGTGTCATTTCATTACGTGTTATTGGTTTGTCCTCCAGAAACGGCTGAAGGAGACGCAGATAAAGATCCGTCAGAGGATCCAGCAGAGAGAGAAATATCTTCAGCAGCTGAGAGAGGCTGTGGAGTCTCATAAGGTGAGTCTGGAGAAGAAGAGAAGTTTGAGAAGTCTCAGTCAGGACTCACTGAAGCCACTGTGTGATTGTGATGTGTGTCCTAACAGCGCTCTGCACAGACAGCAGTGGAGGACAGTGAGAGGATCTTCACTGAGCTCATCCGCTCCATCGAGAGAAGCTGCTCTGAGGCCACACAGCGGATCAGAGATCAGGAAAAGACTGCAGTGAGTCGAGCTGAAGGACGACTGGAGCGACTGGAGCAGGAGATCAATGATCTGAGGAGGAGAGACGCTGAGCTGGAGCAGCTTTCACACACACAGGATCACATCCATTTCCTGCAGGTAACAGAGATCTAGAAGAACAGGATCATAGTGGACTTGAGCAAGAGAAACATTTCATGAGAGCAGAATGAGCCGCTGACTGAAGTGTTGATCTGTGTGTTCGGTTATTATATAATCATCAGTCAGACTCTCATCTGATCATCTTTTGTTGAAAGAGACGCACTTATAAAGACGACACCTTTTTTTTAAAAAATAATTAGGCAAACACCATTAATTTTTTTAAAATAAATTATTAGGCAAACACCATTAATTAATTTTTTCCTCTGGTTTCTTCTGTCATGATGAAATCAGTGAACTTGGTGGTGTCAATTTCCACCCAACTAGATTTTTCATCATCTTTTTTTAATGAAATCTTTTATTTCTACTACAGTATTTTCAGTAATTTTCTCTAAAATTGGGTCAGGTGATTTCAAACCTGATAAGATTGATTAATATACTCGTAGCCTTTGAACTGCTTTTCCTCTGGATATCTTCTCAATCCTACAATGTGATACAATGTGTGCTCAACCTGTTTCACAGACATTTATGATCTTAGCAGATGTTTTATCATCCAAACCAGTTCACACATAGTCCAGAAAAAGAAGTGTGCTTAATTAAGTAATTACTTCAAATCTTAAAGGTGCCCTAGAATGCTTTTTCACAAGATGTAATATAAGTCTAAGGTGTCCCCTGAATGTGTCTGTGAAATTTCAGCTTAAAATACCCCATAGAGTTTTTATTATTCAATTTTTTAACTCCTTATTTTGGGGCATCATTAAAAATGCGCCGTTTCAGTGCGTGTCCCCTTTAAATTCTCGCGCTCCCCGCCCCCAAGCTCACGACTCTATAATACATAAAGTTCACACATCTAATATAATCCTTAAAATGGATCTTTACAAAGTGTTCGTCATGCAGCATATCAGATCATGTAAGTATGTTATTTATTTGGATGTTTACATTTGATTCTGAATGAGATTGATAGTGCTCCGTGGCTAATGGGCTAAAGCTAACATTACACACTGTTGGAGAGATTTATAAAGAATGAAGTTGTGTTTATGAATTATACAGAATGCAAGTGTTTAATAATGAAAATAACGACGGCTCTTGTCTCCGTGAATACAGTAAGAAACGATGGTAACTTTATCCACATTTGACAGTACATTAGCAACATGCTAACGAAAGAAAGACAATTTAGAAATATAACTAAAAATATCATGTTATCATGGATCATCTCAGTTATTATTGCTCCATCTGCCATTTTTCGCTATTGTCCTTGCTTGCTTACCTGCATAAAGTCTGTTGATTCGGCTGTGCAGCTCCAGACGTTAATACTGGCTTGTCTAATGCCTTGAACATGGGCTAGCATATGCAAATATTTGGGGGCGTACATATTAACGATCCCGACTGTTGCATCACAGTCGGTGTTATATTGAGATTCGCCTGTTCTTCAGAGGTCTTTTGCACAAATCAAATTTATATAAGAAGGAGGAAACAATGGTGTTTGAGACTCACTGTATGTCATTTCCATGTACTGAACTCTTATTCGACTATGCCTAGGTAAATTTCAATTCTAGGGTACCTTTAAAAAAAAAAAAATTTTAAACTGGACTTGCAGATAATATAATATTAATGAAATAAAAGGCCACTTAAAAGAGAAACTTTCATGTTTCTTAAAACACTTAAGTAAACTTTTAAAAAGTGCACTTTGTAAAATTATCAAATTATTTTTTTTAATTTAAAGTGCATTTTAAATAATTGTTTTAATAATCACCTGTTGTGCTTTAAAGAATTTATTCACTTATTCTGATGTGTTGACTAACACTAAAGCACAAATAAAGTACTTGGTTATCAAATTAACTGTTATATATTTTACTGATATTATATATTTAATCATTATTACTAATATTTTTAAATGCATCACAAAGAAGTTTCAGTAGAAATTACAAAGTATATTTTAGTTTATCATAAATGCTTGTCTGTTCATTGAGCAGTAACTTTAATCATATTTCAAAGACAAAAGTAATTATGAAATTACATTTAAGGATACTTAAATTCTACTAAAAATACACTGTTAATTTTAGCTAACATCATTTAATATAAATGTAAACTATAATACATTAATTTAATTAAAATAATTATTTTAATTTTAAAAAAAGTCTAAAAAATTACATTCAGTCTGCTCTTAAGTATAATTTTAAAATTATATTATGTATTAATAAAAGTTTGTATGTAAAGTAAAAAGTAAAAGTATGCTAAAGTGCACTTCTTTTTCACCAGGATTGTAAGTGTAAAATAGTTCCCATTCAGTCAGTCATGTTCAGCGTTACATCGATACTGACGTAATGGGGTCTCGCTTGGGAGCCCAATCACCTCCAAAGGCTTCAAAACAAGCCAATGGGAATTGGCAAGTGAGATTTACATGCCGGACCATACCCCTGGCATCCGGGTATAAATAGACCCAGCATACTCACCTGCATTCATACTTTTGCTTCGGAGCCGATCAGTTCGGATCATCCTTTCACCTCTAAAGAGTGATTTCTTCAAAAAGAACAAAACGGCAATTTTAATTGCTTAAGGACAAGTTCCTTGCAACAGCAATTCTAATTGCTGTCTACTGTTTTGTTCCGGTGGCTGCTCAAGTCTCTCTAGCTGGTGGGAAGGCACACTCAGTGGTGGGTGTGACGGCGCTCTGCCCACAGGACGGTGCTGCACTCATCCCTGTGTGCTTCGGCTGGTGGGTATACTAAAAGAGCAAGCATCAGCACCAACGACGACTCCAAGCTTCCGCCCTCAGGGACGGTTGCTCAGTCGGAGGCGGACTCTGAGTTGACTGCCATGCTTGCCCGGGCCGCCGTGGGCATCGGTTTCGTGTGGAACCCTCCACCATGTCCCGAGCGCTCGCAGTTGGATGATTGGTTTCTGGGTTCGGGCCGTGGCTCCCACCCAAGGCTTACTCTGCCGCTGGACAGGCGGCCTCTGCCCTGCATGCCATGGCCATCTTGCAGGTCCATCAGGTGAAAGCTCTCAAGGAGCTGCATGAGGGTAGTTCTGAGTCAGGGCTCTTGCAAGAACTGCGTACGGCGACCGACCTTGCCCTCCGGGCGACGAAGGACACGGCGCGGGCCCTGGGTCAGACGATGTCCACCAGGTCCAGGAATGGCATCTTTGGCTGGACCTGGCTGAGATGAAGGACACCGACAAAGTCCGCTTTCTCGACGCCCCCATCTCCCAGGCCGGCCTCTTCGGCAACACTGTCAAGGACTTTGCGCAGCAGTTCTCGGCAGTGCAAAAGCAGACGGACGCCATAAAGCACATCTTGCCCCTTGTGATGTTGCTACCAATCTGCCAGGGGGCGTGCCTCCGCCTGCTCCTCGCCGGGGGCGTCCTCCTGTGGCTCAGGCTTCCGGGAGATCGGAGCCATCCCATCTTCCCCGAGCCTCCCGCAGGAAAGCCACGCCACCTGCCCAGGCTGCCAAGTCTTCTAAAAAGAAGAAAACAAAGAAGCAGCCCTGAGACGGAAGACCCAGAAGTGATGGAGACTTCTCTGAAGGAGATGGTGACCGCACCTCACCGAGAATCCTGTGTTTTGTTTTCTTTCTGTTCCGCCGCTGGTCCCAGGGTCAGCGGTACCCACAGTGTCAATAAAAGAGCAATTTCCAACACCTCTGGGTCATATAAGAAGGTCTGTGCTGAGGGTGAGCGAAGCTCCGCTTCCTCAGTCTCAGCCACTCCTTCCTTCGCCACGGGCAGGGTCTTGGCGCCCTGGGGACGCACAGCCTCCCCACACCACCCTGCCCACTTGGAGCCACGTGAGTGCACCCTACTCACAGCCTCGACTTCGGGACGCACTGCCTCCCGAGCCACAGTGCTCCATGCTGCCCCCCCCCCCATGGGTACTTCTGCTGCCCGGATGGTTCCACTCGTACGGTGCTTGGGGGCGTGGCTACGCCTTCCCAACCCATCCCGTAGGCTCATTCGGACAGTTAGACTCGGCTATGTGATTAAGTTCGCCAGGCGTCCCCCCAGGTTCAGCGGCGTTCTGTTCACTTCGGTGACAGGTCCAAACACCCCTGTCCTGCGGGCAGAGATCGCGGTTCTTTGGTGAAGGACGCAATAGAGTATGCGTTTCCCCCAGTGAGCCTTCTCGCACAGACATTGTGCAAGGTCAGCGAGGACGAGGAGCAGGTCTTGCTAGTTGCGCCATACTGGCCCAACCGGACCTGGTTCCCAGAACTCATGCTCCTCGCGACAGCCCATCCCTGGCCCATCCCCTTGAGGAAGGACCTCCTTTCTCAGGGGCAGGGCACCATATGGCACCCACGTCCCGACCTGTGGAACCTCCACGTGTGGTTCCTGGATGGGACGCGGCAGACTTAAGTGGCCTACCGTCCGCGGTAGTTGACACCATCACTTCAGCTAGAGCCCCCTCTACGAGGCGCGCTTATGCCATGAAGTGGAGTCTGTTCATTGAGTGGTGTTCTTCCCATCGGGAAGACCCCTGGAAATGCCCGATCAGTGCCGTACTCTCCTTCCTTCAAGACAGTTTGGAGCAGAGGCTGGCCCCCTCTACCCTGAAGGTCTATGTGGCCGCCATCGCAGCACATCATGATGTGCTTGATGGCAAGTCACTAGGAAAGCACAACCTGGTCATCAGGTTCCTCAGAGGCACCAGGAGGTTAAATCCCCCTAGGCTTCACCTCATTCCCTCTTGGGATCTCTCTGTCGCCCTCACGGGCCTGCGGAGAGCTCCCTTCGAGCCCCTTGAGTCAGCTGAGCTGAAACATCTGTCTTTGAAGACAGTGCTCCTGACCGCACTCGCCTCCTTCAAGAGGGTTGGGGACCTGCAGGCATTTTCGGTCAGCGATTTGTGCCTGGAATTCGGGACGGACTTCTCTCACGTTATCCTGAGACCCCGGCCTGGATATGTGCCCAAAGTTCCCACCACTCCCTTCCGGGACCAGGTGGTGAACTTGCAAGCACTGCCCCCAGAGGAGGCAGACCCAGTCCTTGCGTTGCTGTGTCCCGTTCGTGCCCTGCGTCTGTTTTGGAGGTCAGCAGAAGGGAAAGGCTGTCTCCAAACAGAGGTTGGCCCACTGGATAGTGGATGCCATCGCCTTGGTGTACCAGTCCCAAGGCGAGCCGGAAAACGGTACGTTTTCCCTGACGGTAAACCCGTGACTTTCCCTGGGCGGCTTTACTCTGCCCTGTCTCTGACTGCTAGTGTGTTCCTTCCGGAAGGTAGGACCTACTTCAGAGATCTTCCATACGCGTTACTGTTCTCAGGCCAGTCCATATGTGTTTTCCACACATTACCTCCCTTCGGGCAGGGTGTGGTCTCCGTAGCTTTCCCCTCCTTGGGGAACGCTTTCCTGGCGTTTTGGTTATGGCTGAGAAAACGTGGGAATTGAGTTCCGAAGCACTCTTCCCTGGGGGTAAGGAACAGCAGCTTCGACATTCTCCATTGTATCGCCCTGTCCTCTCCATCCCACTGGTATGGAAGACATTCCTGGGCTTACTCTGGGTGCTGGAGGGTTATGAGTATGGGCCACACTTGCATTGGGCTTGCCAGCATCTGCCTCCCTAACACTCATAACGTAGTACAGTTGCTATGGCGCTTTCCACTGGACCCCATTACATCAGTATCGATGTAACATCAAACGTGACTGACTGAATGGGAATGTCTAGGTTACTATTGTAACCCCCGTTCTCTGAAGGAGGGAACGGAGACGTTACGTCCCCCTGCCATAGCTCTGAGTCACTGCTGAGTGGCCAGATACCTATCTCGGCTCCTCAGCAAAAATATGAATGCAGGTGAGTATGCCGGGTCTATTTATACCTGGATGCCAGGGGTGTGGTCCGGCATGTAAATCTCACTGGCCAATTCCCATTGGCTTGTTTTGTATCCCTTGGAGGTGATTGGGCTCCCAAGCAAGACCACATTACGTCAGTATCGACGTAACGTCTCCGTTCCCTCCTTCAGGGAATGGGGGTTACAATAGTAACCTAGACGTTTTTCATGATTAAATAATGAATAAGAGAAGAATGCATCTGATGCTGTGAAAGTGCTGGATTGAGTTGAGTTACTGAAGATCAACAAGAGCCACACAGATCTGATATAGTGCAGTTTATTGGCTGAAGATTTGATTTGTGTTTTCTGTAGAGTTTCCAGTCTCTCTCAGCACCTCCTGAATCTACAGACGAACCCGACGATCCCTTCAGTTCTCTCTCCTCTTTTGATGGTGTGAGAGAATCTGTCCGTCAGCTGAGAGACAAACTGGAGGATTTCTGCAAAGAGGAGCTGAAGATCTCTGACAGAGGTAAAGTCCCGCACCTCCATTATACGGACGCGTGTAGAAAGATCCTAAATGTGAACATACAACAGTTTCTAAAATGTTCCTATGATTTATAAAATGTCCATGTGCACAATTCTTAAATTACATTTTTCAAAGTTTATCTTAAATTCAAGTGTAATATGAACAAGTGCATCAAAATTCACCTTCAGAACAGCCACAAATATCCCTTGATGGTTCAGAAGTTCGACACTCATCATCAAGAGCAAGTGTTTATATACATGATGCAGGATGAAATCCATGAAATTTAGGATCAAATCTGAAACGAGTCTTTCATCATCTAATATCATATTGTACAACATCATATTAGAAATGTTTTAGAAATGAATGCATTTGATTTTGTCATTTCTCTTCACACTGTTCATGTCTGTTGATTTCCACAGTCACATTCACCAACATGAATCCCAAGACCAGGAACGACTTCCTACAGTGTAAGTCACTAAGAAAACAAGCAGAAAAACTCACTGAGTGTGTTCATGTTCTTTCTGTAGAAGGTGAAAGAAATCATGACAGAAGAGTTTAATAATTGATCATGATAATGACGATTTGCAGCTGAGACACTGATGATACACTGAACATAGAGCCATGAAGAGTTCAGATACATTAACTCTCTGAGGTCTGAAAACGCGCTGGCGCATTTTGCAGGGTTTTTTTTCACATTGCAGCAAAACAGACTTAAAATACTCCGTCATTTTTTGTCATAGAGACATAAGTAATATATCAATTGAAACTATAGAATATCTTCTTTTATTTGTATACACTCAGAGTAAAAACAAAATGTTGTGGTTTTTGTAAAATAAAGAAAACTAACATGATGCGTGATTTCTCCTCTCCCTCTGAACGAAGTCCAATCTGATAGTTCTCAGAAAATGAACTGTAACTTAGTGAATACTAATCACAGAAAAATTACACTTATGTCTAAAAAAACGTTAAGATGTCAGGTTTTAAATCATGTAAGTCAAATCGAAAACAAACCTTCTGTGTTTATGTAATCTGTATGAAAAGAGAGCCATGTCAGAAGTCCGTGATTCAGCTCATTATCCGCTAATGCAGCCACGCCCACAGAGCCAGCGCTATTCAGACGCAAATTCAGAGGCAATACATGCATTCATCGTCTCAATCGTGTATTTATTGTCTTGAAAAGTGTTTATCTGGATGTAAAAGTCATGGTTAGCGAGCTCTAGAAGACATACAGTTAGTTCCTGTTTTCTTTTCTTCTATAGATGAATTTTAGATGAGTTTTTGTTTCTTTAGCGCCCTCCGGCTGCAGTATGAATTGGAAACTCCATTCATGGAATAGCCTCTTCTTCTTTTAGATGAATTTGTGGACTAAAAATGCACAGAGAGCGCCCTCCGACTTCAAGGATGAATTGAAAACACCAGCGCTCATAGTAATGACAATGAATATTAAATAAATATAACTCCTCTGTATAGAAAATTGACATAAGCATATGAGAATCCAATATTTCTCCAAATGTGCATGCTTTTAAACTAAAAGCCTATATTCAGACTCTTTGCATCACAGAAATACATTATATTTTAAAGTATAATATAAAACCATTACTTTATATTGTAATAATATTTTTCTGTATGTTTCATATATCATGATGAGCTTGAGACATCACAGAAGGTTTTTTTCACAGCCTACCTGACTGAAATGCCTCATTAATATGCAAGTCATTTCAGCTCATTACTATGCAATTCTTTTGTCTTCTCAGGTGAGAATGGCCCATTATTCAGTGGTGATTCACGTCTCCACGCATACTGTGTTTCTTGGCAAAAAGTGTCTTACAAAAACTAAATCAATATATTGTTTTATATGAAGGAGTAGGCAGCATAATACATCATTTTGAAGCAAAAACTCTAGTCTACAACCTCCAATACCCTAAAGTATTGTAAACACAGATTTACTATACTTTTTTTGGCCTTATTTCAGCGACTTAAGTTTTTTGTTTTTTCAATAACCACACATAAATGTTATTCCTTCAAAAACACAAACATGTACATACATGTTCCTCACATATTATTGTAGCCTAGTTTGTGCTGAATACAGTGTAATGACACTTTTTCCATTAATGTTTATGAACAACTGAAAAAAGCACAAATGTCAGGGCATGTCAAAACTTCTCCAGGCCCCAAATCAGCCTCAGACTCCAGAGGGTTAAAAGATCAGATTGATAATTCCTGATTGTGATGTGTTTTATCTCTATCAGATTCCCATCGGATCACTCTGGATCTGAACACAGTGAATGAAGCCCTCCATCTGTCTGAGAGGAACACAGTGATTACTTACACTGACACACCGCTGTCGTATCCTGATCATCCAGACAGATTTGATTATTATCACCAGGTGTTGTGTGGAGAGAGTGTGAGTGATAGACGCTCTTACTGGGAGATTGAGTGGAGTGGATATGATGTGGATATATCAGTGTCATATAAGAGCATCAGGAGGAAGGGACGGGGCCATGAGTGTGTGTTTGGAAATAATGATCAGTCCTGGAGTTTGATCTGCTATTCCTCCAGTTACTCATTCAGACACAATAACATACGGACTCGTCTCCTTGTAAAGTCCATCAGACACAGGAAAATAGGAGTGTATGTGGATCACAGTGCAGGAACTTTGTCCTTCTACAGCGTCTCTGGAGACACAATGATCCTTATCCACACAGTCCAGACCACATTCACTCAACCGCTCTATCCTGGGTTTAGGGTTTTATCTGGATCATCAGTGAAACTAATTTGAAGAATCAGAACAGACTGATACTACCTATAATGCTTTGAGCTCATGATGAATCAGTAACATTGGCCGTTTCTCAATCTGCGTATTTGTCTGTACTTGTGTTCTTGTGGACTTGTGAAACGTCATCAGTCGCTGTCCAAGTACTGTCCCAATTCAAAGTTCACATCTAGCCAAGTTCAGATCAATGAACCCCGGATGTGTTCTTGATCCGCCCCTTTTATCGAGGATGCATCGAGAGGTGACTTGTGCAGACTTGAGAGAGCCAGGTATCCCAGAATGCATCTCGCATTAACGAGCAAACATCATAGTAAAGGAGAAAACCCGCATAATTTAAACATATTACTGTTATTATGTCATGATATGTAGTTTTAAGAGTTTATCAGGCGAGAATGTGCTGGTTTAAAGCTCAAATTTGTGGTTTATTGATAAAGATAGCGCCTTTCTGAAAATTTAATCTGACGTTGTCAGAGTTGTGAGATCCAGACGATCACCGGACGCTCAGCGCTCATGTATCCAGCCGAGAGCAGCCTTACCTTGGCTACTCCTTCTGACGTTTGCCGCTGGCTCCATTTTGGCTGAGGGCAACTTGACGTTTCATAACTTTATATATGGCTATTTAACTTTTGTATCCTAGTAAATCGCTGATTTTATACGCTTGACTGAATTGTTTGCTTTATTTCTTATTGTATATTCTTATACCTTTTATAATGGCTATTATTGAACATTAAAACTGACATTTAACAAAAAGAGACAGAGTTGTGTTTTATGTTATAGCCTATTTCATTTCATTATAGTGAAGATAATCAGAGTATGCACAAATAGTATTGTTTAATATTTTTGAAATATATACGAAAAGAGGCAGGGTTATTAATATTTTCCAGAGTGGTGTTTTATAACACATTTCGTTTTATTGTTGGCTAAAAGATACATGCAGAGATAACCGGAGAAGGAAGAGCGAGCTGAGTGACGTTATTAAGTATGCTGCTGTTCCATTTGCAGAATCACCTGACTTGTTGTGTTCTCCCGTCCACGGGAGTTCGTTCTCCTGAGTCGAACTTGCCAAGTCCGAACCACCAAGGACGCAAGTCCGAACTTTGTGAACTTGGTTTTGAGAAACGGCCATTGAGATGTTATAGAGTCTCTTATTTTCTCTTCATTACATTAATACTACAGCTGAATGTCTGCAGTTGAAATAGACAGGAAGAATACTGTGTGTTGTGTGTGTGTGTGTGTGTGTGTGTGTGTGTGTGTGTGTGTGTGTGTGTGTGTGTGTTCATTGGACTTTGTTTTGTATTTGTTAGTTCAAGGTACTATTCTGTCCCTACCGTGTGTATATTGTGTCACTAACCTCTGGAAAGAGTGTCATTACAGATGGGTTAAATGAAATGACAAAACTTTAAAGAAGATGATAATTCTGACTGAATCTGATGAAAAAGATGATACAGATGAGCTTTAATTAGACCGGTTATCAGTTCTGTCTGCTAAAGACTACTTCTGTGATTTATAATGTTGATTTGAATTACATTCAGGAGTAGTTTAAGTATTGATTCAAATTGAAAATGTGAAGTTGAAGATTGATGCTTTATCTAAATTGAACTGAGGGTCTAAATTTAAATACCGTTAGCTATGTGTGATCAGAATGATAAACGGAAAATGTTATAGACTTGACAGTAGGGATATAAAAAATGACAGTCACTATCAAAATGATCTGTAAATTAATGGCAGGGAAATGTGTGACGATTGACAGACTCCTGTTTTTGTTTTGGGGTGTTACATGATATTGGGATGCTGTGGAAACATGGAAAATTATTGAAGACATGGTCGCCAAATCATTCATTATGTGTTCGTGTCAGATTTGCTGGACGATATTTTGTTGCCCATTTGGATTTCTGTTTCTAAAAAGGCAAGAAGCTGCTGCCACCCAAACAAGGGAGATTGTGCATGAATTCATGAATTTGAGATTCCACGCTGTGCGTCGCTGTGGTCATCCAAAATCTGACTAAGGCAGTGACTTGGTAGTTCATATACATTCAAGGGGAGGGCTACATAGAGTAGAGGTGTGGACAATCTAAACAAAGGATGCAAATGCAGTACAGGAATCAGATCATTCCCTACATTTCCCAGCCTTGATCTAATCAGCATAAATGTGTCATTCAAGATGAGATCCAATCAGTCTGACAGGATCACCCATACCTTTGCAGTATCATAGAGACAAAAGCACCGCTGTATCTTGAGCTTGTCATGTCAAATGGTCAGGAAGACAAAAGGTTAATGTCTCAGACATCTGGGCTGCCTGCCTTGATCTCCTTTAGAATATCATTATCTTTCAACCTCAACTATGGAAAACACAATATACCTCACCTTAGTAATTCATGTGAGGTGATGTCAGGATGTAGAATCAACACCTTAAACAGATTATTAAAGCTTGTAATCCCACACCTGTCCACCCCACACTTAACTTTTTTCCTTTTACAGCACTGCATGAGTGTTTTCCAGGTAAAAAGGCCTATGTTATTGAGTGAGTGAGTAAGAAATTATTTGGTGATCATATTTTTTCATTTGTAAAAGAAGGGGTAACAGTTAGGATTTAAAGGTGCACTAGAACACTATTTCACAAGATGTAATATAAGTCTAAGGTGTCACCAGAATGTGTCTGTGAAATTTCAGCTCAAAATACCCCATACATTTATTAATATACAATGTTTTAACTGCCTATTTTGGGGCATCATTATAAATGCGCCGATTCAGACTGCTTCCCCTTTAAATCCTCATGCTCCCCACCCCCGAGCTCGCAACTCTGTAATACAGTGCATAAACAAAGTTCACACAGCTAATATAATCCTCAAAATAGATCTTTACAAAGTGTTCGTCATGCAGCATACCCAATTATGTAAGTATTGTATTTATTTAGATGTTCACATTTGATTTTGAATGAGTTTGATTGTATGCTGCGGCTAACGTGGCTAAAGCTAACATTACACACTGTTGGAGAGATTTATAAAGAATAAAGTTGTGTTCATGAATTATACAGACTGCAAGTGTTTAATAATGAAAATAATGACATGGATCTGATCTCCCTGAATACAGTAAGAAATGTAACTTTGACCACATTTAACAGTACATGAGCAACATGCTAACGAAACATTTAGAAAGACAATTTACAAATACCACTAAAAATATCATATTATGGATCATGTCTAGGGTTTGCCACCTTCAATACAGAAAAATAAGGGATGCCTTGCCGCAGCGGGGGCCACACCCCTCGGGGCCACGATGACCACAAGTCCCTGATGGCGTGCCAGTGGTGGTATATCATAACTTAAAACATATTTTCATAAAAATATTAAGATTGATACCAATGGACATTATAATAAGATATCTGCTATTGAAATCAGTGTGAACAGATGCAAGTCAGTCTCTCACTATCACAACTTAAGTGGTCATATTCAATACACAGCTATGACAATAATAAACATAGGCCAACAAAGTGTGACTGAGACCACAAAAAATAAGCTTTTGGAGGAACTTGTGAGATGTGAACCATATTTTATTAACTTAACTTAGTAATTATCCATAACTTAGTAATTATAAATTAAACAAATTGCAAATTGTCATTTGTTGTGAACAAAGATTTTGGCTAAAATATTTGTCATTGTTTGCAGTAACACCATCCAAACAGTGAAACCACACCTAATTATAGTTGTTTATTTTATTCACATAGGTACTATATTTTGATTAAATATGTATTAAATATATATCTCTTATCTCTTATTAAAGTATTGCTTATGTGTCTGACTGTACAAATGAACCTTAATAAACAAATCATACCATAATATGATTAATGTACATTATTAACATTATTTCTTATTAGGCAGCATATGAAAGCTAACGTTATCAATCAAAAACTTGAGGTGATAAAAAAAAAAAAAAAAAAAAAAAAAAAAATTACACTATCTGCCTCAGGAGAGAACCGGCGAGGCGGCGTCCCGCCCACCTCTGACTCTGATTGGCCGTGATTCATGGCCCATGAACCTGAAACAAACCAATCAAACCATGATGGCAGTGAGTATTACCCAATCAGGGGCAGAATAGGACGTGTCTTCACACAATGCGGGTGGGGTGATTTGCATGGGATGCTGCATAACGTGGACCTATGTAAAATACGGGACAAATTCGCGTCCCGTATCAAATCAATAGTCAATTTTGCCTGTAAATACGGGAACGGGTGGCAACCCTAATCATGTCAGTTATTATTGCTCCATCTGCCATTTTTCGCTATTGTCCTTAGCTTGCTTACCTGCATAACGTCTGTTGATTCGGCTGTGCTGCTCCATATGTTCAATACTGGCTTGTCTAATGCCTTGAACATGAGCTGGCATATGCAAAATTTGGGGGCAAACATATTAATGATCCCGACTGTTGCATCACAGTCGGTGTTAATGTTGAGATTTGCCTGTTCTTCAGAGGTCTTTTGCACAAATGAAATTTACATAAGAAGGAAACAATGGAGTTTGAGACTCACTGTATGTCATTTCCATGTACTGAACTCTTGTTAATCAACTATGCCTGAGGTAAATTTAATTTTCCATTCTAGGGCACCTTTGTTTGAAGCCTTCTATATTTGTGACTGTGGAGATGCTAATTGTTTATTGAAAACGTCTTGTTTGATGTGACCAGTATGTGCGCCTGGTAGTTGGCCATTTTGGGGAATGTTTGACTCTAAATGAATCGATACAGTTATATAGAGTTTTATGTTATATGAGATGTTCTTAAATTATTGTGATTTTCTTTTTGTATTTTGACTTGTTGGTTCTGTATAACAGTAAAGTGGTGTGAGATTGCATTAAAGGTGCCCTAGAACTTCTTTTTAAAAGATGTAATATAAGTCTAAGATGTCCCCTGAATGTGTCTGTGAAGTTTCAGCTCAAAATACCCCATAGATTTTTTTTAATTCATTTTTTTAATCTGCCTATTTTGGGGCATCATTAACTATGCACTGATATATAGGTTGCGGCCCCTTTAATTCTCGTGCTCCCCTGCCCCAGAGCTCGCGCTTGCCTTGAACAGCATAAACACAGTTCACACAGCTAATATAACCCTCAAAGAGATGTTTGTCATACATGCGGCATGCATACATCATGTGAGTATTGTATTTATTTCGGATGTTTACATTTGATATCTGAATGAGTTTGATAGTGCTCCGTGGACTAAAGGCTAACATTACACACTGTTGGAGAGATTTATAAAGAATGAAGTTGTGTTTATGAATTATTACAGACTGCAAGTGTTTAGAAATGAAAATTAGCGACTGCTCTTGTCTCCGTGAATACAGTAATAAACGATGGTAACTTTAACCACATTTAACAGTACATTAACAACATGCTAACGAAACATTTAGAAAGACAATTCACAAATATCACTAAAAGATATCATGATATCCCATGGATCATGTACAGTTATTATTGCTCCATCTGCCATTTTTCGCTATTGTTCTTGCTTGCTTACCTAGTCTGATGATTCAGCTGTGCACAGATCCAGACGTCCTGCCCTTCGTCTAATGCTTTGAACATGGGCTGGTATATGCAAATATTGGGGGCGTACATATTAATGATCCCGACTGTTACGGAACAGTCTGTGTTTTGTTGAGATTCGCATGTTCTTCGAAGGTCTTTTAAACAAATGAGATTTATATAAGAAGGAGGAAACAATGGAGTTTGAGACTCACTGTATGTCTTTTCCATGTAACTGGAACTCTTGTTATTTAACTATGCCAAGATAAATTCAATATTTAATTCTAGGGCACCTTTAAGGATTCAGGGGGCAGTCCTCATCTATGTTGTATGTTGAATTTTCTTGCAAATAGTAAATATTTGTAAGTGATTCCCTGATCTCATGATTGTTTTATTGATTTGTAGGGGAATTTGTCAGCCACTGTTTTCATTTATCTCCATGTCTATTGATGTACTGATTTTGCTTATTCTTGGTTAATCAGACTTAGCATCCAGCAGGACGCGTTGTGAGACGCGGGGAAAGAGACTTGTATTTTATTTTATTTTATTTATTTATTTATTTATTTTTTGCTGTGTGTATTTTTGTTTTGGTTTTTTTTTGTTTGTTTATTATTGCATCTATACTTGTGGGGTTCTCTCCCTTTCTTAGTATTATTGGGGCAGTGTGCAATAATTTCCATCATGATTATCACCATATTGTGCTGTTTGCAGTGTTATCACGTTGAAGAAGATTGAACAGTTTCTGGTTTGACTATTTATATGTGAAGTATTGTGTGCAGTGGGGTTTTATTTGAACATGTATGGGGGTTATTATTGCCTTGCCTCATGTGTCTTTCATTATGACATTTTAATGCGTCCTGTTTTGGAGTAAAACCCAGTATTAATTGACAAATATTGTATAATCAGGAATAAAGTGTTATGTATTACACCAGCACCCATCTCTGTCCTTTAATTTAGGATATATAGAGTAGAATTTCTGTATTGGCCTACAGTGCATCTAGATATTAATGTAACGGTTTGCTTGTCCTAACAATATATTTGTAAACTGGTAGTAGTGTGGAGACGTGCACTTAAGGTCACACATTAAAACACCAATAAACATGTAAAATAAACAGTTTTTAGAACTGCAACTTTTAAACGCAGCAGTTCAACACTGGATGGTCTGCCCACCTTGGTAATGGTGGATGCACTGTTTTTCTTCTCCGATCCTGCCCAGCGAATATCAGGTTGATGACACGATGTCTGGTGTAAGTATAGAAAAAAATTGTATGCCGCATGTGTCGAACTCGGTCATCCGCGTGCATCCGTGGTTTAGTATACTTTGAAAGTGAAGTATACCCGGCGCCTTATCCTCGCGGTCTCGGAAAACCCCATTCTGTATGATACTTCTCTAGAATCATACAGAGACTAAAACAGGAAAAATAAAGCTTGGAAGAGAGTTAAAGAGATTGTCGGTTTGTCAGGTGTGTTTTGTTTGCCAAATGTGCTGAATGTATGCAAATCCTTGTAGTTCCTAAATTAGCATCTAGCCTAGTATTCCCACGTATTTCCATATAATTATTATTCCACATTTTACAGTATTTATTGAGACAGTGGTTAACAAACTAACAATGAACGATGCTATCACAGCTTATACAATTTTGGTTAGTTTCAAATTTAAAGTTTATGCTCATATGCTAATGTAAAATGAAGCTAGCAGTATAAAATTAGCAGTGTTGGATGTAATGCATTACTTAATGATTAATTACTGTAATTTAAATACTTTTCCCTGGAAAAATCAGGGATTACTCTTAATGTTAATTAGAGTAATTAGTAAGGTAATCTAATTACAGTTTTTTTTTAGAGTAATTTACCCAACACAGACATACTATTCTTTGATATGTCATTTCAAAGTTAACATGATTTACAAAATTGTGTAATTGTTTTTAAACTTAACAGTGGATGAGTGCAGGAAAAAGTGGAGGGATCTCCATGACGTCTATGTCAGAGAAAGGAGAGAGGAAAAGAAAAAGTGGAGCAGCTGCCACCCAGAAATGCCCTTGGCGGAAAGAGGAGAAGGGAGAAGAAATGAGGAAGACAGTGCAGAAGTAATAACAGGAAAGACATGTGCAAGAAATGCAGGTAGGGAAGGACATGACAGAAATAAGAAACAGCGTAGAGATCAGTGCAGAAGAAAGTAGGATGGACTGTGTGGTAGAGGACATGACTGGAGAGGAGGAGAGCAGAAAGAGGCAGAGCGTGAAATACTTTGCCCAGCCACGACAACGTCGGAGAAGAATTGAAGCAGCACCCGTGTCTTCTTTTGAGCAGAGAATCATTGAGGCAATAGAAACCTCCAACTGTCCTGCCCCTGCTGGATCAGAAGATCCTGACATGCAGTTTCTGCAGAGTTTGATGCCAGTCCTGAAGAGACTTGAGCCTAAATGCAGGGAACTCACCAGGCTGGAAATCCACCAACTGATCTTTGAGGCAGAGTTTAACTGTGAGTTTTTGGAGATCTCATTTATTAATTGTGAATAATGGTGATGTTACATTTAAGAAAACTGAGATCACTTTACTCGTCTCTCAGGGGACCAGTATCCTTTTGTACTGTACACTTGTAGTGAAATTGCTATAACATGCACATGCTGTCAGGGTTCTGTCACTTCTGTCTAGTTTATTTCTTGGTTTTGTGACAGAGCTCTGACACTCCCGTTCTTGTCCTGTCTTTGTGTGAGCGTATGGTCTTGAGTGTTCTCGGGCCATGCGCTCTCTTGCCTGCGTGCCTTGTTTCGTGTTGGGAGTGTGGCGTTCAGATCCTGGCACTCATGTCTAGTTTGGTTTCGTGTCGGTATTTGGACACTCGCGCTCCCTGTTCTGTCTTTATTGTGAGCGCACGGTTGAGTGTACTTTTACTTGTGCGCTTTTGTCTCATGTTTTGTTTAGCGCCTGGTCAGTTCTTATTGGCCAGGCGCTCTTGTGTTGTCATGTTTTGTGTAGCATGCGGTTTGTTTCCACCTGCCGCGCGCTTTCATGTTGTGTTTTTGTCTTGTGCTGTGTAGCACGCAGTCTGTGTTTCACGGGCTGCATGCTCTCATGTTGTCTTGTTTTGTGTGAACACGTGGCTTTCTCTCATTAGCTGCGTGTTCATGTCTCGTTTAGTGCTTGTGTTTTTGTTATGTTTGGTGTGAGCACATGGCTCATGTCTTTTGTCTTGACCCCGCCCACCTTGTTACCTCATTATTGGTTGATTTGCCCCACCTGTCCTCCCTCATTACCTGCCTTGTTTGCTCTCCTATTTATTCTCCTTGCGTTTGCAGTCCTGTGCTGGATCGTTGTGGTTGAATGTTACCCTTGTGTGTTACTATCAAGTCAAGTTTTAGTCAAGTTTAAGTCAAGTCCAAGTCAAGTCAAGTCTGTTTTCCCCCTCGGGGTAGTTTTTTTTATTTTTTTTTATTTTTATACATTAACTAAAAACCCTTCCTCACTGCAATTGAGTCCTCATCCTTCCACCACCCATTACCTGACACATTCTGCTGCTATTTAAATTTAACATGTACACTATAACTTGTGTGGAAATGGGCATGGAAAGGTGAAAAAATTGTGACATACAAATGGCAAATTTAGTGTTTTTTTTTTTTTTTTTCAAGTAAAAATATTAACATCAATTAACCAACCTACATACATCAATTTATTCCAACAAATCTACGTTTTATGGGTTAAATCAAGCAGAAATAGTTTAATCCAAATTTAACCCTGCGGCTTGTGATGACACATTGATGTCCTAAGACACGAAACTATCGGCTTTGTGCGAGAAACCGGTTTCTGATCGTTTCGTGTCTTAGGACATCAATGTGTCATCACGAGCCGCAGGGTTTAATTTGTCTATGCAAGGTTTTTCGACTCTTATTGATCCAAGTTCCCATTCACTCCCATTATTTGACTGACAGATGGCAACAGTTGGAGTTAAAAATTATTTGTGTTCTACCGAAGAATAAAAGTAACCTACATCTTGGATGCGCTGGGGGTAAGAAGATAAACATCAAATTTTCATTTTTGGGTGAACTATCCCTTTAAGCAGTTTAATTTTCATTTTAAATTATAAACTGTAAACACTCAAAAGGTGATTCTAAAACACAATGTTATGAGATAAACTGCAGGATCTAGGAAAAAACCCCGACCTTAAATCAGATATGTTACATGGATTCATGCACCTTTTTTTTCCCCCCCAAACATCAAATGAACTGGACATCCTAGAGAGTACTGACACTGATAAACTAGAAAATGTTTGAAGTGATGAAGTGATGTTTGAAGTCTGAAATGGTAATTAGGAGTTTAATTACATGACCGGCCGCAGAAAAATATGGGTGATGAAGAATGCATAGACTATTAATACATGGGGAAGAATTTATAACATTGTTATTATTTGCAAATACATTTTAAGTTGTGTTTCTGTATTTCAGAACAACACTAAACAACAGGTTTCCCTTTCCCTGGAAATGTCATCAGAAGAAGAAACAAAAGTATCTGAAAGACAAGACACACAAGGTATCTGAGAAAAAACACTTATGAAGACTTTGGAAATAGATGAAAGTGCCCATGGCTGTAGTTCTCAACAACATATCAAAGTGAAAATGTCCTTAAACAGTGTACATCAACGTATCTATGACAAGAAGAATTACTGTCTTTACTGTGAGAAGCTTTATGCAAAAATTGCAAGACATCTAAGGCAGAGACATTCTGAAAAAGTTGAAGTTGCTAAGGCACTGGCACACAGGCAAGGCTCAGCCATGTGTAGGCTTTTATTATCCAAAGTAAGGAACATGGGAAACTACCACCACAACAGTTCAGTCCTATCCTCTGGGAAAGGAGAGATCATACCAAAAAGGCAAGCAACTTTTGAGTCATCAGCAATGGACTATCTGCCTTGCAAGTTTTGCTTTGCTATGTTTGTCAAAACAGACCTCTGGAGACATTAAAAACAAAATTACAAGTGAAAGACGATATGCCAGCGAAACGAAAAGTTCAGGCAAGTTGTTCCCTGTTGTTGCCCATGGACTCTGCAGTTTCCAGTGAACTTAAAACAATTGTTGAAGACACGGCATATGACACTGTTACTCAAGTGGTAAAATCTGACCTGCTTATTCTGTCACTGGGTGAGAGAATGTTCCTCAAAAATGGAGAAGTTGTACGGCACTAGGCAGACATAAGAAATAAGATGAGAGAACTTTCCAGACTTCTTCTGGTGACAAGAACTATTGACAAAGAAAAGAAATTGTTGCTTTGAAGGACTTGATCAACCCAATTAAGTTCTGTACTATACTTGAGGCAGTGAAAAAGATGATTTGATAACTCAACATACCGATTCGCAGTTCCCTCAACAGCACTAAAACTGTGCCATTCTCTTGTTAAAGTGACTTATATTTTGCAGGGAGAGGCTTAGTGTCAGGGGGATGATGCTTTAAAGGAAAGAGCAGACCAATTCAGTAAACTTTTTGAATTGGAAAAGGACAATTCATGTTTCATCCAATGCACTGAAAACCTTGTACCAGAAAAAATGGAACAGCCCACAAGTGCTACCTTTAGTTGAAGACATTAAAAAGCTCCAAGATCACTTGAAGTGTCTTGAGATGGTAAACAAAAGAGCACACATTGAAAAGCCAGCACAAAAGTCATGGAGTGATCTGTCTCAGGTGACTCTAGCACAGCCGATATTATTTAATCAGCGTCGTGAAGGAGAGGTTTCTAGGATAGAAGTTACAACATACTGTAGCGTCTGGACCAATCAGGCACACAATTATTCAATATATTTAACACTCGAACCGCCGGGGGTCGCTGTATACCTAAAACCGCCATGCGGGTAAATTTTACCCACACACATTTCACCTGTTTTTATGACTAAAGAACATATTATTTCACTGTATTATGTCACTGTCTTCACAAAGAAGTGTCTAGAGTCATGAAATGATTATGTCTAGTCATCAACTACATTTTTGTCCTGTTGTTTTATGTTCAAGGCTTTTTTTTATGCAGGCTACACTAATCACTTTTCATAACGGTCAAGCTAAACATGTCTGCGCTGACAACGAGAATTAGATGGAAGTAAATACATATTTGGGTGGTGTAATATTATAATTAATCATATATTAAGATAACCCATGTTATTTAAATGTCTAAAATAGCCTATAGACAATAATGAACAATAATAATTCAGCACACTGCATATGATGATGCGATGACAAATTCAAGCGAACAGCTTCACCTAATTAATTATTAATTTGTTTAGTTTTATGATTTATAATTTGAATAAGAGAACAACACCAGTAAACTTCAGGTAATCAAAAAATGGTTTTATTCAGTACATCATACATTGGATTTTTCTTTTTTTTTCTTTTTGCCAGGAAACGGGTAGACTAGGATAAATAGCAACACAGTAGCGAACAATAAACGATAGAAATGACAAAACAAACATTAAATAATTGTATTAATTATTAATAAATAATAAATAAATAAATAAATAAATAATTAATCAGAAGTTTGAACATTTATGAGTAAGCTAAAACATTCATTTGAACATGTGTTGTGAGACTAAAGTAGGTCTACAGGTTGCTCAAACACAGTTTGGGCAAACATTCATTACTTTGACTGTGCATTTCCCACAGACAACATTCCGACACTTCAGGCACTTGGCAAACGTTTTGTTCTGTTTGCATTGTGCCTTCACCATGCACGTCATTCTCCTTAGCTGATCTGCAGCATCCAGGGGCATGTTCATGTGCGGTGCCACTTTGGATGCCATCCACTCAGCACGCAGCTCCTGGGCCAGCTGAAGCATGAAGTCCCTTCTGGGGATGTTGTTCTCTATGCAGCTCTGGTAAAGCACACAGGCATTGATAGCAGCAAGATCCAGCAAGTTGTAAAATACAGCAATGGGCCACCTACGGGTGCCACTTTGAGACAGACACAGAGAGCGACAGAGAGGAAGAGTGAATTATGGCATTATTTAGTCCATTATAATACTACTATGACAATGTAATAATAATAATAACCTTTGACTGAGTATTGGCGAGCCATCTGGTCGAGCACATCAACCCCAACTTTGGTTCTGTTGTAGTAGGTCACCGTCTCAGGCTTCCTCTTGTTGTCTGTGGAGATGGCTACATGCTGGTGTTGAGTGCTCAGGATAGTGACATTTCTTCTGGGCTTACACTGATAAACACTCTGATGAACAGCTCCCCTCTCCCCTGCACAGAAGGTGGAAGCCCCCGCTTATTTTTGTTGATGGTCCCCACCATGCTTGTATTTTTGTGGAGAAGCGAGTTGGCAAGCGGGATGGAGGTGAAGAAATTATCGGTGGTGACATTCCTTCCCTTACCAACAAATGGATCCACCAGCTTCAAAACCACACTCTCACCAAGGCATTGTGTGGCTGGTCTGCTGTCATCTTTGCCCAGGTATGGAAAGCCGTTCAACATGTATTTGGAATCAACATCTACTGCCAGCCAAAATTTGATACCAAATTTGTCTGGCTTGTTGGGCATGTACTGCGTGAATCTGCATCTTGCCTTTGTGGGGAACAGTTGCTCAGTAATGTCTGGCCCTGGTCAGTATCATGCAATGCAGTTCTGTGTGAATTTCTGCCACACCTCAGTCATGAGTGCAAACTTGTCGGTGGTCAAACGGCAGCGCCGGGTTTCCTTCCGATCAAAGCGCAGGTAGCGCATGATTTCCCTAAACCGGTTCCTTGACATTGTGGAAATGAAGAATGTGTTGCCCCATTCCTCAGACCAGAAACTTTCGATGTCAATGTTTTTCCCACAGTATGCACCCCTGACATAAAGTAGTGCAATGAATGCCTTCAGCTCAGCAAGGGACATATCCCAGGCTGTGTCCTCAGTGGCTCTGCAGGCTTCAGCCACTGTGCACTCTCGGATGTGCTGCAACATCCCTCGATCACACAAGCACATAAAAGCTGTCATCTTATCTTGGATGTTGCGCCTTGCGTGTGGTGTGGGGCCAGCGGACTCACTGAGAATATTTTGGGCTTGATGTCTCCCAGTGCCTTCACCAGATTTGAGAACAGTCCATACTGTGCCATCTTTCCCGATTTCTTGGACTGGTGCTGGTGGCTCCGTGACACACACTAAAATTAGACAGGGTTCAACAATCATTTATAATATATACAGGCTACTTTAGCTGCTAGGAAAATGTATCTTTACAGTTAAGGGTGAAACTATAGACCACCTATGGCAGTCAGAAAAGTTACAAGCCAAAAGGCATAATAATAAGGCAGTGACTATTTGCACTAAGTTGAAAATAGGAGTATTTTTAGCAAAATGGTATTTACACTAAGTGAAAATATCCATATATTATATATATAAAAAATAACTTTTTGCAGTAGTTAGAAGCTATTTTATACCTAGTGGAAATAGTGTCAGATACTTGCACCTCAGTATTGTAGTAGGAAAAATTATTTAAAAAGTATGCAATAATAATAGCTAGCTATTAATTGCAAATGAGTGTATTTTCAAGTTTATAATGGATGCCACTTAATTGTGAAAAGTTTGTGTTTTGCTGAAAATAAATGCCTTTCCAATCTGCGATGTGATGAGAAAAAAAGAGAATAACTGTACCACTGAGGTTACGTTATTTGTGTGTGTGTGTGTGTGTGTGTGTGTGTGTGGTGTTAGTGTAGCCTCTTCCAATAGGGCACTCTAATAATAATAACTGTGGGAGATGACTAAAGAAAATTATTTTACATTCATATTTTACATTCAAGTTTATTGATGCTCACCCTGTGTAACTATTGTAGCCATCCTGTCCTGAAGAACAGACTCAGTCGGTCTGATTTTTCTCGGAGGCCCTGGATCGCTGTCAGATGAGCTGTCAGATGCCATCAGACTCTCCATAACTCATGGCATTTAGGGCTTCTAATACCTCTTCGGGAACCATAAATCGCCTCCTTTTACTCATTGCGACTTTATTTAATAAGGGTAGGTGTAATAAGCTATGGCTTCAGCCTACACCTTTTCGGTTGGTTCTGTTTATATTTTTATGCTTATGTGGGTAAATTATACATTTATATGTTATGTAACCGAAATAAAGATTTTTTCATTCATTTAACCGTTAACTGCTAATTGAGTGAAAGGCGTTGCCTAGCAATGTACAATATTTAAACATATGGGGCGCGAAAATGACAGCGCGAAAATACAGGCATTATATAGCGGGTAAATTTGACCCGCGCGACGCTTATAGGTTAACAATTTTTAACATCAAGGGACTGTAAATGACAAAAATTTAGTAAAAGTCAATGACTGGGAGACTTGAATGTTTTATTGAAAACCTATTATGTACATTTAAAGAACAGCCACGGGTAAAATTTACCCCGTGGCGGTTCTAGTGTTAATGGAGCCGTAGCACAGATCAAGAGTTTTATTACGACGTGTGGGGCATGTTACATACTGATAAAAGCTGTTCAGTGTTTTCTTTAAGTTACAATGGTTAAAATCGCCGAGAATAAAATTAGGAACGGCAGGGGAAATAGACTGAAGTTTGTTTATGGTTTTAAAAACAATGTCCGTGGCAGACTTGGCGTCAGCTTTGGGGCGGATATAAGCCACAGTCACAAAAATCTTGGGGAACTCTCTGGGGGAAGTTTAAAACCATGTTAATGTCAAATATTGTATTCAAACGATCTAACTGAAAAGATAGATAGATACTCACATTATTGTTAATAGTTTAATCATATACACACAAACACATAAAAGTTACTATTTTTGGCAGCTGTTACAAAAACATTTTTACATAAAAAATCTTCTGATTTAAAACCTTGAGATTTGAAGTATTAGATAGCTTAGATATTTGCACCACTACAATGACACTACAATGATAATTCTTAATTTCTGATATAAATGCAAAATCAAACCTTTACATTCAATCGTGTTTGGTCCTATTTATTTTTGATCACAGTGCATACACATACAAACTTTAAGTACAAAAGTGTGCAGATTTGGAGAAATGCACATTTACCTCAGATTTCATTAGATAGAATATAAGTGGGGCCGAAAAATGGTCAGAAAAATATAGTTTGCTAGGGGGGTACGGGGGCATGCTCCCCTGAGAAAATTTAGATTTCCCTGGTGTACATACGTGTAATTTTATGACGTTTTAAGGCCAACAAATTGGATAACAATTTAAAACCATGTCAACAAATAAATGCATGCACAGTTTTGAGGCAGCTTTAATTGCATGTTCGGTAATTTCATGACTTAACTTACAACAGAACAATGACGGTCATTGCTCGTAGTTTCTTTTGTGCTTAATTTAAACTATAATAAAGTAATTATGCAGCGCGCGCCGGCGCATTTGCTCATGCAATTCTTGAGTGCGCTTTTATCCCCCCCGGGGATAAAAATAATTCAGCAGAGATAGGGATACATAGACCAGAAGGGGGGAAATGCACAGAAATGCACAGAAGGGGGGAAACCCCCCCTACAAATCGAACCCTGTATGATATATATATATATATATATATATATATATATATATATAGCCTATGTATGTGTATTAAAACCCTCTTGTAACCTTTTAATATTTTAAAAGTTCATCAATTCGTTTTGTCTTAAATAATTAACTGAATACTAATTGAACACTAAGCTTAAACACTAAAAATTATAAACATTTATTAATTTGTCATAAATGGTATATATTTTACTCAAGAATTTCAGAATGAACCATTGTTTTTCATAATATATAATACCCATTACACGGTTGTACACTAGATTGCATAAATTAAGCAAGTTCAGATCCATCAAACCCAAAAACAAAACACAAGTTATTTATTTAATTTTAATAAAATGTACTTTTCCCCCTAAGTAGCAAAAGCATTATATAGCTACTAGCTGTGCTTTGCTCTAAAAAATTACAAAATCAAACCAAAGAGTGTAAATTAACCCTCAGGGGTCTGAGGATTTTTGGGACCCTGGAGAAGTTTTGACATGCCCTGACATTTGTGCTTTTTTCAGTTGTTCATAAACATATTAATGTAAAAAGTGTCATTACACTGTACACTGCACAAACTAGGCTACAATAATATGTGAGGAAAATGTATGTACATGTTTGTGTTTTTGAAGGAATAACGTTTATGTGTGGTTATTGAAAAAACAAAAAACTTAAGTCACTGAAATAAAGCCAAAAAATATATATTAAATCTTTGTTCACAAGACTTCTGGGTATTTGAGGTTGTAGACTAGAGTTTTTGCTTCAAAATGAGGTCAAAATTATGCTGCCTGCTTGTTCATATAAAACAATAGAGAGATTTAAATTTTCTAAAACATCTTTGGTCAAGAAACACAGTATGCGTGGAGGTGTGAATAATCATGAATAATGGGTGATTCTCACCTGAGAAGACAAAAGAATCACATAATAATGACCTGAAATGACTTGCATAATAATGAGCTCTTTCAGTCAGGTAGGCTGTGAAAAAACCTGAGTCTCAAGCTCATGGTGTATATCAAACATACAGAAAAAACAGCAACACTGTGAAATATTATTACAATTTAAAATAATGGTATTCTATTATATACTTTAAAATATCATGTATTTCTGTGATGCAAAGTGTCTGAACAATTATGTTACCTCTATGGCATTTCATATAGGCTTTTAGCTTCATACTTGCAGCCGGAGGGCACTCTGCCCCTTTTGTCCACAAATGCCTGAGCACTAAAGAAGAATAGGCAATCCAGGAACTAACCGAACTAACAGAGGCCAGAGATCGCTAACTATGGCTATTCAAAACACTTTTCAAGACAATAAATACACGATTGAGACGATGTATGCATGTATTGACTGAATTTGTAATGTAACGCTTCGGCCCAGATATCCCCAGTTAAATCAATAGAATGAAAGAGCTTGCAGGCGAAAAAGTCTGTATTTCCACTCGTTTAATGGCAGGTACACAGGAATGCGCTCCTCTCATACATGAGAGATTGACTCTTTCTTGACTTTGTTCAGAGGGAGACGAGAGATCACGCATCATGTTTATTTTCTTTATTTTACAAAAAGCACAACATTTTGTTTTACTCTGAGTGTACACAAATAAAAGATAATATTCCACAGATTAAAATGATGTATAACTCTTAATTGTATGTGCAACATTGACAGAGTATTTTGAGTCTCTTTCACACTGGTTAGAAAAAAAATGCGGTGATCACGCCGGCGTGACCGCCGACCCCAGAGTGTTAAACAGCAGGTACATGATGACAAATTAAATCTTTAAAAAAAAAAAAACCCTGAATTCTCCATAAACATGCAATTAATTACAAGACTGTTTTTGTCCAGACACTCAAACATATGTCCATATCATCCTTAATTTGTAAGCAAAACACTAAAGTCTTTTTGGCCAGTTGTGTGTCATCATCCGTTTCAGCCTGTGAACGTTGAAGAAGGGTGTTATCCTGGTCTTCCGCTTTCAATATCAGAAAGCACAGCTCTTCCACTAAACCCTTGAAGACCTTTGGTTGTTGTGCAGCGCAGACGTCTTCTGTGATCCACGGCTCCTTCCTGAGAGAAGGGTACAAACAAATGGGATGACATGTTAGAAGTGTTTTTACAGGTCCAAATAAATACCATAATTATGCAATTAGACATGCTGCATGACGAACACTTTGTAAAGATCCATATTGAGGGTTATATTAGCTGTGTGAACTTTGTTTATGCAATGATAGAGTCAAGAGCTCGGGAATGGGCAGACAGCGTGAGCAATTAAAGGGCCAGCAGCCTATAATCGGTGCATAGTTAATGATGCCCCAAAATAAGCAGTTAAAAAAATTATTAAAAAAAAAATCTATGGGGTATTTTGAGCTGAAACTTCAGAGACACATTCAGGGGACACCTTAGACTTATATGACATCTTGTAAAAAAACGTTCGATGACACCTTTAACAATACTTTGTGTTGTAGTCAGGATGCAGCACAGCATGTATAATAAAGTTTTGACATTCTGTTTTTCTCATGTTTATATAAGACAAATCATACCCATGTCACTAATGAAATTAATGAATTACGTTCAGTTTTAATTTTTTTTTTTTTTTAAAAAGGCAAGCAATTCACATGGCTTTTCACACTGCACTTAACCCCACATTATTGTCATCCTAAACACCACTTTTAATACTCCACATATTGCTTGTATATTTACAGTGGGTACAGAAAGTATTCAGACCCCCTTAAAATTTTCACTCTTTGTTATATTGCAGGCATTTGCTAAAATCATTTAAGTAATTTTTTTTTCCTCATTAATGTTCACGCAGCACCCCATATTGACAGAAAAACACAGAATTGTTGACATTTTTGCAGATTTATTAAAAAGAAAAACTGAAATATCACATTGTCCTAAGTATTCAGACCCTTTGCTGTGACCCTCATATATTTAACTCAGGTGCTGTCCATTTCTTCTGATCATCCTTGAGATGGTTCTACACCTTCATTTGAGTCCAGCTGTGTTTAATTATACTGATTGGACTTGATTAGGAAAGCCACACACCTGTCTATATAAGACCTTACAGCTCACAGTGCATGTCAGAGCAAATGAGAATCATGAGGTCAAAGGAACTGCCTGAAGAGCTCAGAGACAGAATTGTGGCAAGGCACAGATCTGGCCAAGGTTACAAAAAAATTTCTGCTGCACTTAAGGTTCCTAAGAGCACAGTGACCTCCATAATCCTTAAATGGAAGACGTTCGGCCAAATTGAGCTATCGGGGGAGAAGAGCCTTGGTGAGAGAGGTAAAGAAGAACCAAAAGATCACTGTGGCTGAGCTCCAGAGATGCAGTCGGGAGATGGGAGAAAGTTGTAGAAAGTCAACCATCACTACAGCCCTCCATCAGTCTGGGCTTTATGGCAGAGTAGCCCGACGTAAGCCTCTCCTCAGTGCAAGACACATGAAAGCCAGCATGGAGTTTGCTAAGATGGTGAGAAATAAGATTCTCTGGTCTGATGAGACCAAGATAGAACTTTTTGGCCTTAGTTCTAAGCGGTATGTGTGGAGAAAACCAGGCACTGCTCATCACCCGTCCAATACAGTCCCAACAGTGAAGCATGGTGGTGGCACCATCATGCTGTGGGGGTGTTTTTCAGCTGCAGGGACAGGACGACTGGTTGCAATCAAGGGAAAGATGAATGCGGCCAAGTACAGGGATATCCTGGATGAAAACCTTCTCCAGAGTGCTCAGGACCTCAGACTGGGCCGAAGGTTTACCTTCCAACAAGACAATGACCCTAAGCACACAGCTAAAATAACGAAGGAGTGGCTTCACAACAACTCCGTGACTGTTCTTGAATGGCCCAGCCAGAGTCCTGACTTAAACCCAATTGAGCATCTCTGGAGATACCTAAAAATGGCTGTCCACCAATGTTTACCATCCAACCTGACAGAACTGGAGAGGATCTGCAATGGCAGAGGATCCCAAAATCCAGGTGTGAAAAACTTGTTGCATCTTTCCCAAAAAGGCTCATGACTGTATTAGATCAAAAGGGTGCTTCTACTAAATACTGAGCAAAGGGTCTGAATACTTAGGACCATGTGATATTTGAGTTTTTCTTTTCTAATAAATCTGCAATTCTGTGTTTTTCTGTCAATATGGGGTGCTGTGTGTACATTAATGAGGAAAAAAAATGAACTTAAATGATTTTAGCAAATAGCTGCAATATAACAAAGAGTGAAAAATTTAAGGGGGTCTGAATACTTTCCGTACCCACTGTATATATATATATATATATATATATATATATATATATATTCTATTCATTCTGATGGCAGGCACTAGGCTATATGTTCATTGACATACATACTGACTTTTAAGACATGAACTAGGATTTTGAGCAGGTTACAGACTTTTGTAGGTAATCCATTGTGTGGTGTTAGTATGAATTATTTTGAGAAATGCATTTACTGGTTTGCAAATCTTAAGGATGATTAAAAAAAAACTACCAAAGTGACTGAGAAAAACTGCAAAAGGACATTCAGGGCTATGTGCAAAGGGATTTAGTAAATGGGTGAACATTATTTCATCAGGTAATGTCTCGGAATCAACATCCTTTTTGATCATGGAGCAACATTCCAAAAAGATTTGAGGAATATACAGTTAATATCAATTTTAGACTATAACTATGCAGAGCCTAAGCTCCAAGTCAATAAACAAACCACAGACAACAGCCATCACTTATTTATTATTTTTTTAACACAACATAGAATTGTCTTTCAAATGACTCGATAACTTGTATGTTTATCTGTGCTGACAGGTAAGTTCCAGTTGAGATCTTTTGGGGAATTTTGTGCAATTCCTTAGTTGGTAGCCTACATAACTTTATGCAGACATTAGTTTTAAATCACAAAAATAAATGTATAGCCATAGATTTTTTTTACATAATGCTTTATATGATATAAATCAAGGTTAGATGGTAAGGTGTAAAGAGATTTATTAACACAAGTACAAGTCTTCATATGACAAATCAAGTTCACAGACAAATCAAGTTACAGGAAGTTAGGCTACTCATTTCACATCGTAAGAAAGTAGCTTTACAAAAAGCCATATTGTAAGCTTTAGCCTTATGTTGAGCAGTTTTAGGGCTGGCCGATATATGTTGCTGATATAAATGATAGCTACACTGTTTGATATTAACCTAGGCCCATTATATTTAATAATTTGCCCAGCATTTACCCAGTGTCACTTTTAGTGGGCGATGAGCATGACTGCATGAAATGTCTAGGCCTATTACAAGGAGAGATATTTTATAAGCAGATATAGGACAATATTTTATGCATGTCATGCAGGGCTACGTAATTTTACATCATTTGTTTATGTTTCTTCATTTTTCCATTAGGGTCAGTGAATAAACACTGTAGTGAATTCCAGGGCCCAGTTTACGGCCGGGCCCCTCTCTCTCTGTAACAGTGGACAAAGGTTTGCTACATTTTGATTGGATCTCGGTGGACTAACACAAACAAACTGTCCAACGCCATCAGATAAAGATGTAAGGACAACATCCAGACCTCTCTTAGAGGGTAAGAAGAAGACCTCTTGTACCAAGCCTGGGAAGGACAAGACTTCTCATTGGTCCACAGGCAGTTATTACCCTTCACCCATCTAAACACTACTTCCTAAAGTTGGCCAGAGACTGCCATAAAAATTCCTTGGGACCTTGGCAGAAATGGGTGAAACAAAGAAAGATCACAAAGATCCATCCAAATCCATTCAAAACTATGTTTGAAAACCTTAGAACTGATGCAAACTACACATCCATTTCACACTTATTCACAGAAATAAGTATTCTCAGTGACAGCCATTTGTAGTGCAACATCTGATACAAATACAGCTGTTAATGTACAATTGAATGACAGTTCAATCTTTTTCCATCATGTTTAGTCTCTATTTGTTTAGAATATTGCCAAAGGTATTCTGGTGGTGGTTTGGAAAGTGAGAAATGCATTGGTAAACTTTAAAGACACTGTAAAGACTTCCAACTTTGTGCTTCATGCAAATGAGTTCCACAGGGGAGAGAAGGGTGGGCCACACTGTGTGTGTCCCCTCTGATGCCAGCAGCCAATCACAGCACTCGAATGGAGAAGCGCCAAAATGCAATCTCCTCCTCATCGGAAAGGGATAAAGGTACCCTTTCTACCGACACTCCTTGTTCTGAGTCTGCCCTTCAAACAGGGAAAGACATAACAGATATTGTTCTGAGTCTGTCTTGCACAAGGATAGATACAACAGATATATTGTTCTGAGTCTGCCCGTCAAAGGGGAAAGACACAACAGATACACCGTTCTGAGTCTGTCCTGTACGGGGATAGACATTAACAGACACAACACCATTCTGAGCCTCTGGTCCATCCAGAGAGACAACAACTGATCCCATGATCTTAGTCTACAGCTTGTGAGGCAGCAACAGAGACGACCACGTTCTGAGCCTCCAGCTTGTGAGGAAAGAGACATTAACAAACACTACGTTCAGAGTTTCTGTCCAGCGAGACAGTGACGACATCTGCAACAAGGTTAAGCTCAGGAGAGCAAACCTTCACTTCAAGGCACCTTCGTCTGCGTGTTCCAGATTGTTAAGGACCTTCTGCACCTACACCAGGGCCTCATCTGCGTGTTCCAGATTTTAGGACCCTTTGGTGCTCCAGGAGATCAGCATCCCACAGAGCTTCGTGTTCAAGACTGTTGAAACAGATTCTGGCTCCTCTCCCCACTGCATCGTCACCCAGTACAACCAGGGGAAGACGTCACTGTCATCGGACTCAACCAAGTGGAACGTAAATATCACTTAACCAAACCTCTTTCCAGAGACCTTGGCATTGTTGTATATTATCAGTATATAGTTTCCTAGTTCCTATTAGATTCAATATAGCTGATGTTAGTCAATAACAAATAATCTCTCGTTTATTTGTTTGTTGCATAATAAGGTTCTCCACCTTATTATTTTCAGAGAAACAGTTTATCTTTCCCTAAGATAACGTAACTCTTCCATAGCCACACTCAACTTAATCACTTGTATTCTATGTATCTTATGCACTTTATTCCTTTATCATTCATGGTATTCATTTAGTAGTTGTGTTAGTTATTCTTGTTTATCTTTTTGTTAATAAAATTTATTTTATTACACTTGTGTCTTCCTTGTGCTGATAATACAGAAAAGGTTCTACAAGTTAGCAATATCACCAATCTTTCAGATAAATCAGCTGACCACTTTACATTAATTCTAAATGAATGAAAGCCCCTGTTGGGAGTGTTCTCATACCACCAAGGTAAAAGACCTTAAATAGTGCCCTGAACTAGGGAAAGGGGGGGAAGTGGTCATCTGATGTACTCATAACCACACCTCAAGAGACGTATGATCCAAAAATCACAACGTCAGCGGTGACTTGAGTACCAATCCCTATTTTACTTTGTGTCCTTTGATGGATACAGATATAGGACAATATTTTATGCATGTCATGCAGGGCTACGTAATTTTACATCATTTGTTTATGTTTCTTCATTTTTCCATTAGGGTCAGTGAATAAACACAAACTCGTGATTTTACACAAAATATGATAATTCACTGTCTATTTTAGTAAGACATTGGATAAATCCGAAAGTGTGTTTTATTTTATTTTAAAGCAAAACGAAGACGACAAATAAGACAATAATATAAGCTACCAAATAGCCTAAAACCATTGGGTTTTGTGCGTGCGAATGCATAAAAACCTTGCATTGCTGAAATGTGAAAAACAATTTTTTTGTTATTATGATGTTATTATGTCGACCTATAGCAAATATTATTATTTATGTGCTCAAGAGCAAATGTAAGCAATGTTCACTTCTCTGCTGGGTATTTTATTAATTCTATTATATTATAATTGCACAGATTAACAGCAGTGATTTTTATGGTTATGCAGCCTAGCCATATGTGAGTGTTAATATTTGTAACTATTTGTAAAACATGAAAACTTAATGCGGGATAGATAAATAAATAATTGGATTTTTAATACCTGGGGCCTGTTTCAGAAAGGAGGTTAAGTGAAAACTCTGAGTATGTTAACCCTGAAATTAGGGAAAATCTGGGGTTTTGTTGTTGTTGTTTCCTGGACACCTGTGAAATCCATCAAAGTGGAGATTCACTCGATTTAAATGAGGCTAATCTAAAAACAAAACAGGAAAGTCTCCGCCCAGATCAGATCACGCAGATTTTGAATTTCGAAACCTTGCTGAGTCATGGACGCCATGAATGGGTGGGTTATTATATAACAATTTAGCTATTCTATTTATTAAAACTAAATCTTTTATAGAAAATACAATTTTGTTCATACTTTTAAATTATTTAGTTGACACATTTAATAGCCTATTCCCCCCCACCCCCCAGACATCCCGTGCCAGTCTCCCGCGAGTTTTTGGAACACATCTATGAACAATTAAACTCGATAAGGACTGTACTTCTGCAAAGACCCCAAGAAACGGATCATATATATTATCGGCTGGAAAGTGTTGTTCAAGTTCTTTATCGTTTAGCTGCGGTTGTTTCATTGCCGAGAGATTTTTCAGTTTTTACACAGCAGTTGGTGTAGGCCTACACTTTGAAGAGCATGGACAAAATATGGTAGTAGGGAAAGAACAACTGCAGTTTTTACTGGAACAACATTTTAAAGTGCATGAAATCGCAAGGATGTATGGAGTATCTATCCGTTCCACCTTAAAAATGTCAGGTGGTTGTTAACCCTTCCCCCTCAGTGCTATTGGTTGTATTTTTTTAAAGGAACAGTTGCACCAAAAATGGCATGCTTCAGACAGCAGTTAACATTAAACGGTAAAAATGTCAATAAATGATGTATGTGACTAATTCAGGCAGAGTTCTTTTCTTTAAGCTCTATGCATTACTCAATGTCTTTTTCAACATACCCTGTATGAATGGAAAAAGCAAATATTGTTTGCAGCTGTGATGTAATGGTTTTGTCATTTTAGATCTTTCTTGGAATTTATCCATTACTGTAAAAGATTAAAGAGATATATACATTATTTAATTTTTGCTTTAAATCTTGTATTACCGCAATTTCTGATGTGCTGTTGAAGAAACATGCCCTAGTCAACTGTATTCTGACAAAGCATATTGGGCATGTCATAATTTTGTTATTTCAAAGGTTCTCAAAAGGAGCAAGTAGAGGGCAACAGTAATTCACTCTCTAACGAAATCCTGCATTAGAACACTTTCTGATGTTTTATCAGAAAGATGTTTTAACTGGCGTTGCACAGACCGATCGGTGAATGACATCAAAGTACCGTGAGAGCGACTCAAAAGCATACAAGCCATCTGCTCTCTATTCGCTCGGTACTTAGATGTTTTTCACCAATCGGTCTGTGTGCAACGCCGGTTCAAGTCGAACAAACCTATCAATAACGATCTCCCACACATAAAAAATAAACCCCCAATAAGACACGAGCACATCAGGTAGCAATATTGAGAAAACGCCCATCATTTGGAAAAACTCATTACAGCTCTGCAGAGACCTACGTGAAATAAATAGTTGCAGATTAGAATGCCATTGGACAGTTAATATAGTCCCACCCCTTGCCGATGTTAACAAGATGACAAGATGTTATGTTACTTATTGGTAATAATTTCTTTGATTAGGATAATAAGTAAAATTATGTAACTTTCGCTGTTTTTTAAAAGAGCGTTTAAGTACTTGATTTCTATTTTATTTATAGACCCCTTTTTTAGAGTTATTCCCCTATAAATGAATTTTACATTGTTTGTAGCATTAATAATTACCTTATTCTGAATGTTTCAAGGGTTACTCGTACTCGGATAATGGAGACAATGAGGCAGGTTGATCCTGTGGGGACAGTGTTGCGAGGCCTGGACCTGCAGATTACACAAAGGCGGCCATATTCTGTGCCAGGTCCTTTGTCTTTGTGGCACATTGATGGCAACCACAAACTTGTTCGGTAAGCATTGTCATCAAACACTGAATGTGTACATAACATTGGCCCTTAATTAATGTAGTTTTCTTGTGTCTGTGCCTGTTAGGTGGAGAATTGTTGTCCATGGTGGCATTGACAGCTTCAGCAGGAAGATCATGTACCTAAGTGAAAACAACAACAATAGGGCGGCAACTGTTCTAGATTGCTTTCTTGGAGCCGTCCATGAACTTGATCTACCTCACAGAGTGAGAAGCGATAAAGGTGGCGAAAATGTGGAGGTGGCCAGGTTTATGTTGGAGCATCCAGAAAGAGGATCTGGTAGTTAACCTCAATCCAACTGATTGCAATATATGATATATAAAGTGTATTGCAAAATGTAATGTAAAATTAAAGATGTTTCTTTCCAGTGCAAGAGCTGTGCTAAATCCATGTTATCTCTGAAAATATTATTGTGTTTTTCTGTTTTAATTTACACACCTTTTGTTTTTATAGAACGTAACCGCTTCAATACTGGAAAAAGTGTACATAACCAGCGAATTGAACGGCTGTGGCGTGATGTGTGGTGCTGCGTACTTTGTAACTATTATGCTGCCTTCAGACATCTCGAGGAACTTTTGCAGTTGGATCCTGACCAGGACCTTCACTTGATCTGCCTTCACTACGTGATGCTACCAAGGCTGAACCATCATCTTCAGCTATTTATGGGGACATGGGACAACCATTCCCTTTCCACTGAAGGGAACAGGTCACCGAATCAGCTGTGGTTAGCTGGCCAAGTTATGGGTCCCCAGCAAATTCAGATCACAGTAAGCTCTCTTATTTTAAAAAGCTTTTAAAATATCTCTGCTTTTTACATAATTACAATAATTATATACTGTATATAATTAAATATAAATAATTAATGTCTACCAACATGTTAGTGAACAAATCTTAATGGTGTTCTTAAAGGGATACTCCACTTTAAAATGAAAATTCTGTCATCATATACTCGCTCTCATGTTGTTTCAAACCTGTATGAATTTCTTTCTTCTGCTGAACAGAAAGGAAGATATTTAGAAGAATGTCAGTCACCAGACAGTTTCTGGTCCCATTGACTTCCACAGTTGGAAAAAATATATACTATGGAAGTCAATCAGACTCAATTCAGGTTCCGATGCGCTTCCTTTTGGGTGTGGATTTGTCTTCTGTCATCTGTCAAGTGTATGGATTTTACCTTAAGTCATCTGTCGTGTGAGGATTTCTCTCCGGTCACCAACCAGAGTGGATTACATCGTTGGACACCGCGTGTGGCCTCTCCTCTGTGGACTGTGACTTTTGTGTTCTGTCTAACTCTCTCTCTATCTCTTCTAAATAAACATTGTGAACTTGCATTTGGCTCCAAGACTCCTTCTGACAATTGCGGGCTTAACACATTCAAATATATAAAGTCAGTAATCATAACATCAGTCAATTAAAACATCATTATAATCTGATATGTTTCTTACAATTCGGTTTTTGTATCTAAAGCATCAACACACATACAGACAGTCAGTGATGTGCAAACTAAGATGTTTTACAGTCATGAAGTCAATAAATTAGTCTTCATCAGCGCAGAAACTATGCTCCACTTACTATGTATAATCCATTACGGTTTATTTGTAATTAAATAAACTTATGTTTCGCCAGATCATTATCCTCGTTTCACCCACGCTCACGATGGCATCAGTTGTCTGAGTTGTCAGAGTTCAGACGCCTGTGCAACATAATGATCTTATAATACATGATGCATTGCTGTGTCCGTTATCGCATAATTCACACTTTTGGACACTTTTGCTTTAACGGACATTAGACAACACTGCAAAATCAAGCTGTCATATTCATATATTTATTGTCCAACATTCCCAATTTTTCTGATGCATGTCCTTAATTTAATTTCATATGTTGGTAATAATTCAATGTTTATAAGCCCTTTAAAGAATTTTAACCCAAACTGACTGGGTTTCTAGAGAGCAAAGGTTTTGTGAAAAAAGTGGAAGATTTAAACACAAAGTGTGTAAAACAAACTGTTAAAAGGATTTGATGATCACTAGTGATAGTATTTTATTCTATGTTGTCATCATTCAGGTTGGATTTCAGCTTTAATGTACGTTTTGTTTTAACAAAGCAGCTGATATTGCCATAGAAACTAGTGGACCGACAACTCGCTTTCACCCCAAAATGGCGGAAAGGCAGGGCTGCTGCTGGGCGCCGGTGCTGCAATGGAACATTCTATTGAGTGTCGCTTCTTGTTAGTGTATTTTCTTTGGTTCAGATCACACGTGCTGTCGCTGAATCACGCATGCGCAGTATCATCAGCTCATTGGTTCTCAAATCGGACATGTCCGAAAGAAGCAGTACTCGGTTGTGTACTGGTGATCCGAAAACCATTGCAACCAATTCTACTCGAGAACGAGATTGAGATTCGTGAGCAATTCAAAAGGAGTCGCTTTTTGCTCTCGCTGTAGTTTGATTACTTCATTTTTCATCTTTATATCACCTTGTTTAGAAATTAAATAAGCTGTTCCTGAAAAAACATGGATTATTTATGAAACAAATAAATGTTTAGTTTGATAGTTTTACAAACAATTAATTGTTTCCAATCTTTAAAAATATGTAAGCACAACTGCACTACCCTTGTGGAAAAAAAAGTGCACTTTAGTATACTTTTATAAAGTGTACTTATTGCACAAATAATATACTTAAAAAGAACACACTTAAGTGTGAATTAAATGTAAAGTTTTCATCGCTTAAGTGCATTCTATTTGTAATTAATTTCAAATGTATCACAGATTAAGTTCATATTAAATGCAATAAGTTGAACTTTTGAGTGATTTTTTTGAACAACTTAAGTGGTACTTTAATACAACTTTATGATAACCTTCATAATTGCGTCTAGTATCTTTAAAATATAGTTGAAGTGCACTGCCTAATGTACTGATAAGCAATTAATGTGAAATAAAATATATTTTAATATCAGTTATAAATACACTTAAGTGTAAATTAAATGTAATGTTTTCATCGCTTAAGTGCATTCTATTTGTAATTAATTTCAAATGTATCACAGATTAAGTTCATATTAAATGCAATAAGTTGAACTTTTGAGTGATTTTTTTGAACAACTTAAGTGGTACTTTAATACAACTTTATGATAACCTTCATAATTGCGTCTAGTATCTTTAAAATATAGTTGAAGTGCACTGCTTAATGTACTGACAAGCAATTAATGTGAAATAAAATATATTTTAATATCAGTTATTAATACACTTAAGTGTGAATTAAATGTAATGTTTTCAGCCGCTTAAGTGCATTCTATTTGTAATTAATTTTAAATATATCACAGATTAAGTTCATATTAAATGCAATAAGTTGAACTTCTGAGTGATTTTTTTTTAAACTACTTAAGTGCGACTTTAATACAATTTTTTATGTACTTTGAAATATGGTAAAAGTGTATTTCCGAATGTACTGACAAGCAATTAATGTGAACTAAAATATACTTCAATGTAATTTACATGTACAGTTATATCATTTAATACATTTGTAATTACATTATTTACATTTGTTATTACATTATTTGTAGTTACATATAATAATGAAGTTACAATTTAGTATATTTCAAAATATTGCAATCAACACAAATGCAAATTGAAACCCTCTACATTTATCGACAAAACAATCTCTAAAACAAATACACAAAAACCTTTTTGTTGATGCACAAGAAAAACCCAAGAAACACTATACAAACACAAACAATTACAACACTTTAACTCTCATATAGAAAGTGTCACGGTTGATCAATCCGCTGTCTCATTCTGGTGTCTGTGTGTTTGTGTGGGTGTGTCTGGTTGATTGTTCTGTGTGGGCGTCGCCGCTGATTGTTGATCAGCGGCAGCTGTGTGCAATCATATCTGCCTATTTAACGCCTTGTCTTTCGTCTCGTGTTTGTCAGATCGTTGTTTGGAATCCTGGTGTTGTGTCCTGTGCTCTCTCGTGTTTGTTTGTTCCCCGGAGTGGATTACCTCGTCGTTGTTTCCTGTTCCTGTTCTCCGTCGGACTCTCACTTTGGATTGCACTCACGGATTCGGACGCACGGACTCACGGGCTCACGACACCATCTCACCTCACCACAGGATTCCAGCTGCCCATCGAAGTCCCTGCGTCACCACTCTCCTGCTACTGTCTTTTCTCGTTTTGATGACTACTCTGGTGTGAAGCTCTAATAAAGAGATTTACTTGCACTTGCATCTGTCATTCTTTCCGTGACAGAACGATCTGACCAACTATGGATGCAGCAAGTTCAGCAGCGTTGACGGAGTTCATCAATCACAGCATTTCTCGTATGGATCAACAACAGGAGAGTATCTCTTCAACCGGACGCGCTGTTCAAGCGCTGGTGACGCAGGTGTCCGAGCTCTCCCAGCAACTTCAAGAACTTCGCGCTCCCACTGCGCCGCCCACGCCGCCGATTCCCCCCACACCTCTGGAGCGAATGGACCAGCCGGAGCCACGCCTCCCGGTTCCGCAGGCGCAGTGGGATGTATTCCTGCATGGGTTGGCCGACCGTGTCCACAGAGAGATCTACGTGTTGGACCTTCCTCAAACCCTCAATGGACTCATCGATCTCGCCTTACGAGTGGATGCTCGCCTCCAGCGGCTGGAGCGTCTTGCTCTTCCCAGTCCTGTTTCCCGTGGAGCGGAGGGACGGTCGGCCAGCTCAGCGGACACGGTCGGCCCTTCATCCGATCCTGAACCCATGCAGGTAGGGAGAGCTCGGCTTTCCCGGGAGGAGAGAAAAAGGCGGAGATCCCAGGGATTATGTTTGTACTGCGGCGGAACGGGCCACTTCCTACGGTCATGTCCAGTAAAAGGACCAAGCCCGGTAGTAATGAAGAGGCTACTATCGGGTGGGATCTCCGCCGAGAAGTCCTCACCATCCACTCTCCTTCCGGTAAGACTGAGATGGGCCACACACAACCTCACCTGCCAGGCACTCCTAGACTCTGGGGCTGAGGGGAACTTCATGGACACCGGCTTTGCACGCAACAACAACTTACCCACCATTCTACTCAACCAGCAGATCACAGTCAACGCACTCAACGGACAACGGCTCCCCAACATTTCTCAGTCTACCGATTCCATTACTCTCGTCACGTCTGGCAACCACACCGAAAGCATCAAGTTTCTTCTCATGGACTCCCCACTGGCACCCATTGTACTCGGACACCCTTGGCTCACTGAACACAACCCCAAGGTCGACTGGCAGCAGCACTCCATCACGGAGTGGAGCACTCATTGTCACAGGTCTTGTCTTTTGTCTGCTTGTTCCACTGTGTCTGCTTCTGTGTTACAGGAAGAGGCGGTGGATTGGCCAAGTCCAGATTCCCGTAAGGCCCTACAGAGGTTTCTGGGGTTCGCCAATTTTTACCGGCGGTTTATTCGCAATTTCAGCCAACTAGCCACGCCTCTGACCGCCTTGACCTCCCCAGAACGACGTTCAGGTGGTCCGATGCAGCGGAGGCTGCATTTACCAAACTGAAGAGTCGCTTCGTTTCGGCTCCCATTCTCATTGCCCCTGATTCCTCACGTCAGTTCGTGGTGGAGGTCGACGCGTCAGAGGTGGGGGTAGGTGCAGTGTTATCTCAGCGCTCTCCCACAGACGATAAGATGCACCCTTGCGCATATTTTTCTCATCGTTTGTCTCCCGCCGAACGCAATTACGACATTGGTAACAGAGAGTTGTTGGCAGTCAAATTAGCGTTGGAGGAGTGGCGACATTGGTTGGAAGGTTCTGGGGTACCTTTTATCGTTTGGACGGATCACAAGAACTTAGAGTATATCCGATCAGCTAAAAGACTTAACTCCAGGCAGGCTCGGTGGGCACTTTTTTTCGGACGATTTGATTTTTCTCTCTCGTACCGCCCGGGCTCCAAGAACATCAAGCCCGATTCTTTATCTCGCATTTTTGACCCTTCCGAACGCCCGTCTACTCCCGAGTGTATTCTTCCTGAGACATTAGTGGTCTCCACTCTTACATGGGAGGTCGAATCGAAGGTCTTGGTGGCCTTAGAAGGGGTAACGCCTCCGCCCGGTTGCCCACCGAATCGTTTATTTGTGCCGGAGAAGTTGAGGTCCTGCGTTATCAAATGGGGTCACTGTTCCAACGTAGCTTGTCATCCAGGGGTTAATCGTACCAGGTTTTTGGTTAAGCAACGATTCTGGTGGCCTGCCATGGCTCGTGACATTCGCAGTTTTGTTTTGGCTTGCTCGGTTTGCGCCACTGGTAAGACTTCCAACCGACCCCAGATGGGTTACTCCAACCGCTGTCTGTCCCTTCGAGACCCTGGTCCCACATCGCGCTAGATTTTGTCACCGCCCTCCCACCCTCTCAGGGTTACACGGTCGTTTTGACCGTAGTGGACCGGTTCTCGAAGGCAACTCATTTCATTCCCTTAACCAAATTACCCTCTGCTAAGGAGACAGCGGTAACTGTCGTTGACCACATCTTTCGGTTACATGGCCTCCCGGTAGATGTGGTGTCCGACAGGGGTCCCCAATTTGTGTCCAAATTTTGGCGAGAGTTTTGAGAGTTTTGGAGAGTTTTGGGGCGACTGTCAGTCTTTCATCTGGGTTCCATCCCCAGACCAATGGTCAAACCGAGAGAGCCAACCAAGATTTAGAGAGAATGTTGCGATGTTTGGCTTCCAAGAATCCTTCCTCCTGGAGCCAACAACTCTCTATGATTGAGTACGCACATAATTCGTTACCAGTGTCTTCCACGGGCCTCTCACCGTTTGAAGGTAGTGTAGGTTACCAGCCACCTGTTTTTCCCAGTCTGGAGTCCGAAGTCGCGGTCCCCTCCGCTCACGCCTTTGTCCAGAGGTGCCACCGCACTTGGAGTAGAGCCCGTGAGACTCTTCTGCAGGTGAGGGCGCGCACCAAGGCTAAGACTGATCGCCACCGGTCGAAGCCTCCCGTATACGTCGTGGGTCAAAAAGTGTGGCTTTCTACCAAGAATATTCCGCTCCGCTCCGTTTCTAACAAGTTAGCTCCCAAATTTATCGGCCCGTTCCCTGTCACCAAGATCATTAGTCCGGTGGCAGTCCGACTCAAACTTCCTCCTGCGTACAGGAGAATTCATTCCGCCTTTCATGTCTCCAAGATTAAACCTGTGTTTCATTCACATCTTAATCCGCCCACTCCGGTTCCCCCACCGCCGCGACTCGTAGACGGGGAACCCACTTATTCGGTCAATCGTATTCTGGACTCAAGGCGGAGGGGACGTGGATTCCAGTACTTGGTGGACTGGGAAGGTTACGGTCCGGAGGAGAGAAGTTGGGTTCCTGCTAGGGACATCCTGGATCACTCCCTTATCGATGATTACAATCGACAGGTAGGTGGTTCTGGGAACGCCGTGAGGCGTTCCTAGGAGGGAGGGTACTGTCACGGTTGATCAATCCGCTGTCTCATTCTGGTGTCTGTGTGTTTGTGTGGGTGTGTCTGGTTGATTGTTCTGTGTGGGCGTCGCCGCTGATTGTTGATCAGAGGCAGCTGTGTGCAATCATATCTGCCTATTTAACGCCTTGTCTTTCGTCTCGTGTTTGTCAGATCGTTGTTTGGAATCCTGGTGTTGTGTCCTGTGCTCTCTCGTGTTTGTTTGTTCCCCGGAGTGGATTACCTCGTCGTTGTTTCCTGTTCCTGTTCTCCGTCGGACTCTCACTTTGGATTGCACTCACGGATTCGGACGCACGGACTCACGGGCTCACGACACCATCTCACCTCACCACAGGATTCCAGCTGCCCATCGAAGTCCCTGCGTCACCACTCTCCTGCTACTGTCTTTTCTCGTTTTGATGACTACTCTGGTGTGAAGCTCTAATAAAGAGATTTACTTGCACTTGCATCTGTCATTCTTTCCGTGACAGAAAGAGTCTGGAGGACAGAGAGGCTTATATGCACTATCATTTTCTCCCTCACATACAAAGTACCTAAAGCTTAACCTACCCATCACTTTCTGCATTTTTACATTTTCAGATAAAATCATTCGGTATGATCTATAAGATTATCAATAAGATACAAACAAAAATGTATACAAACAAAATGTAAAGAAAAGAAAAGATTCAAAACTTTGGCTAACACTTTACAATAACTTTTTATTAGTTAACTATTTTAGTTAACATGAACTATGAATGAAAAATACTTCAAAGCATTTATTAATCCTGGTTAATATTCATTTTAACATTTACTTATGCATGATTAAATCAAAAGTTACATATGTTAATAGATAATGCACTGTAAACTAACATGAACAATGACTATACATTTTATTAACTAACTTGAAAAAACTATATTTTTTATTACCTAATGTTAACAAAAGATGAATAAATACTGTAAAAAGTTAATGCACATAGATCATGTTGTCTAATATATTAATTGATGTTAACAAATGAGACCTTATTGTAAAGTGTTATCGAACCTAGTTACTTATAAGCTCTGAAACCTTTACTAGCACGAACATTAAACAGGACCAAAAGGTTTCTTCTAAAATCTTTCTCCAGCATTACAGTGAATGTAATTTTGAAAAGAAAAACAAAACAAAACAAAACAAAACAAAAAACTTGACAAATTCCAAAGGCACAAAAACAAGAAACCAAAATTGTCTATCACCAACTTTTTTGAAGTTGTAGGAAAAATTGCTGTTTATGTCAATGTCCCAGAAGCTCTCCATCGGCAGAAAACCTCAAATGTCCATGAAGCTGCGCACCATCTCTACACAGTATGCGTAAATGGACATGTTCCAAAGAGGCAGGAAAGTAAAAAAAAATAATACCTTGAGGAAAAAGATAAACAGAAGGAAAACAATTGTTTGTAAACAGAGTCAGTCCATTTTTATAATTGGCTCAATTGAATGAAGGCAATATATATAGAGATATAGTTGCACTCCAAAGTTTATATACACTAGAGCCCGACCGATATATCGGTCGGCCGATATGAGCTAATTGCATTTAAATCGGCATTGGCGTTTATAACGGCCGATGAAACATGAGAAACAGAGTCTCATGCTTCACTCATGTTAGGAGTGTTGCATAGTTTGCCCACCAGAGGGAGCTCTGCAACTCCCCAGTTGACAACAGCGCCAGAAATCCACTACAGAAGAAAGCTATCAGCCGAGCCACGGAGACTTGGGTAAAGTTGGTTTTATATTCGCACATTCGGACATCAGTATTCAATAGCCTTGTTAATCACACTACATTGGACATTAAGTGGACATTCACAAGTAAATATGCCATTAAATCAACACTTGCCTATTTTGATCGACTGTGAAAAATGTTCTAAGTTGACAATGGTTGTCAATATCATGTTGCTGCTTAAAATTCGCAAACATTAATTTATTGCACATTTATTGGAAAGTCTGAATTTATCAGAAGTCCAAATGTGTGAATATAAAACCAACTTTACCCAAGTGCCACGGAGATGTACTCTTTTGACGGTGAGTCTGTCGTTCGTCATGTGAAATGATTGTAGATTTAGTTCATACACTGTATATAAAACGGTGTGGTAGTTCTAGCTAACGGTCCTATCATTATCACTTCTAAATATTCTGTAACATCACTTACAGCCGCTAATGCATTGCTATATTAGATTACCCACAAAGCTAATACCATGTTTATCAGTGGAAGAGTGCGAACGTTAATAAGAGGTCAAACTATAACGTTAGCGTTTAACTTATTCTAAATATATCTGCAGTGTTTCCCATTTAACTTATTTTAATTTTATTTTCAATTCATTGACATGGTTTTGTGGAATATTGAATTTGTTTGGTATAGCTCTTTTACTTTAACTTTAGTATTATAATTTATTTACAGTACACACACAGACTGTTAAAACCAGCTTCAACTGGAAGTAAGTAAAACTGTTAAATGTTTAAAACCAGACTGTTTTTTGATCATTAAAAAATATATACTTTTGATGTGCAATTGTTTAGTCATTGAGACTGTAATCTAAGGCTTTTTTTTTAACATAATCCCTTCTGGAAAATGGTTTATACAGCCCACATACATAGAACAGGCAGATATTTTGTTATTGAATGTTGTGTAAGTGTAGTTTATAGGAAATGGGTCTCATATCCAGTTTATTTTCAAAATCAAAATATCGGCTTATAAATCGGCTCTTTTCGAGTTAATATCGGCATCGGCCCCCAAAAATCCATATCGGTCGGGCTCTAATATACACCTTTGTAGTTTTGAAAATAATCAAAAATGAACAAAGACATTTGATGTCCTTTTCCACCACCCTCCTAGACCCATTTGGTATTCCTAAAGGCAAAGAGTTGCTGATAGTGATTGAAGCCAAGATGTGTACTGTGTAACGATCATCTCCTCCACTTTAATACCAGTTACAGTGTGAAATAAATATGAATGAACATCTGAAGGTATGTTACAAGATACAGTACAACTGATCCATAACATGTCACATTTAATCGCTCAGATCAGTGTTTCATCCGTGGAAAGACGTCAATAAAACAGCTTGTAAACAATGTCACGTAACGTCACATTTACTTCAGAAAAATCATATTCAGCATAAACTCATTAGTCAGCTATAGAGAGGAGCATTCTGCTAATTATATGCACCACGTTCCATATTCATTATAATTTTATTTTAAATTTTTATTTTATTTATAATTAATTTATGTATTTAATGCATGTTTGAATAAATTATTTATGACAGCCATGATTTAAATGTTTATATTTCGAAAAATGAATTGGAGTAGAAATATGATTATGTAATTCTAAAGTTAACTTTATTATAAAAAAAACGATTTATTGTAATTTAAGTGTTTGTATGTAAATAAGTTCATTTTAACCTTCAATATTATAATAATATAGTACCAAGTGACTCCCTCGTCTAGTTTATAGCATTATTTGAGGGATTTTTTTTCCTCAAGAAAATTTGTCATTAACTGTATCTGATATACATCCAAAATAAACAATATTGAATCGAAATCGAATTGCAAGCTTGTGAATAGAAATCTAATCGAATCGTGAACATTGTCAATACCCAGCCCTACTGAATACTGTTAGACTTAGCTGAGAAATATAAAGCACTATTTATTTAATTTGTATCTTTGTTCAATATTTATCTATGCTTATAATTTGTTCATTATTTTCTATGTGCATTCACTCAAATCAACCCAGTCCTCCTAGAATGATTACTTCTTTCCAAATAGAGCTATTTAAGTCATCTGGTGAATTTTTTTCATATCGCAATATATATTGCAGATTTTTTTTTTTTTTTTGCCAATATCGTGCAGTCCTAAACCAAATATTGTATATTAATAATAAATATTATGTTCAAAACAAAACCACAGCACAGATCTGTACTGATCCTACAAAATGAATATATAACTAGATAAGCACAAAAATATTACATATTACAAACACAAACAGTAATTGAACACCTCACTTTTCAAATGCAAAAAGAAAAATAGATTATAAGCAGTATTTCTAGAGGGGGTGATATATTGAACATTACTGGTGGTTATAATAGTGATTAGATGGATTAAATGTAAATGTCTTTGAATGTTACAAGATCAGATCTTTGAATTTAGTTCTGCAAATTTAACCTTAAGTCATTTCAAATGATTTAAAAAGTCAGAGTTCAATTAAAATATTTTCAGCAAACAAATTCTTTAAACACGCCCACACACGCGATCACATTCATATATAATTATTATAATTCAAACATTAAAAAAAATATAGTAAACATGATTAATTCCCCTCCATATTGCGATTAAACTAAACAAGTTACACTCTTAATGGCAATAAGAACTGCTATGTTACGGTGAAAAAATAAAAATGAAGTGAGCATATATCAAGATACTTACTTGCTTCTTCATTTGTAGTACATAACGTCTCATCTGTAGTCATCCAAACGTGCACTCCTTTGTTTTCTTCTTCTTTGATCAGCAGAGTTGCCTCGCGCATCGCGATTACAGAAAGATGGCTGAAAGTGCATTTTTCAAACTCTGGTGAAGTAGTGCGCCGTCATGACGTAGTATTTTGGCGCATGCGCATTAAACAAAAAGTTTATAGGCTATGTGCATGATTTAATTTCTGTTCAAATTGAAGTTTTTCTAGGTTCATTGTTGTAGTTCGACTGTACGTTTAGGGAACTTGACTCATTCACCAAACTAAAAGTCAATCATTTTTACAGTTTAGTCTGATTAAAATTATTCATGTATTTTAACTGAATATGAATTCAAATTAATTTTGTTTAGATTTGTTAAACCTTTGCTTGCAACTAATGCAATTAAATATGTTTATTCGACTTAGAACAACATAATGATATTAAAAATTATTAGACACATATGTAAAGTACAGCACTATTGCATTAAGTATCACAAATTCAGCACTCCACAAATGACATTTTATGTCAAATATTATGTAGAAAACTGACACTAATTGAGTTTAGAGCAGGAGCTAGTGATAATTTCAACAATAAGTTGTACTGGATTATACTGTATAAGCAAGTGTATTGAAATTCAAAAGAAAAATACATTTCAGGTGTATTAATGCGCACAGTATACTATATATTAAAGACTAAGCACATTTAAAATACATTAACAAATGTCATTTTGGACAACATATTAATCAATACATCAAAATAAGTGTACTTATTTAAAACACTATAAAGTCATAATTAAGTAAAAATTAAGTGCATTTTTAAAAAAGTGCACTTAAGTGTGTTTAGAAATATTGTCTTGAAATTGTACTTTCTTTAAGTAAAACTTAATTAGACATTGTTCCAAAATGCATTTTTAAAATGTGCACTTAAGCGTGTTAGTAAATATTGTCATTAAAGTGTACTTTCTTTAAGTAAAACTTAATTAGAGATCATTAAAAAGTGCATTTTTAAAGTGCACTTTAGCATATTTAGAAATATTGTCATTAAAGTGTACTTTCTGTAAGTAAAATTTAATTAGACATTATTACAAAGTGCATTTTTAAAAAGTGCATTTAAGCGTGTTAATAAATATTGTCATTAAAGTGTACTTTCTTTAAGTAAAACTTAATTAGAGATCATTAAAAAGTGCATTTTTAAAAAGTGCACTTTAGCATATTTAGAAATATTGTCATTAAAGTGTACTTTCTGTAAGTAAAATTTAATTAGACATTATTACAAAGTGCATTTTTAAAAAGTGCATTTAAGCGTGTTAATAAATATTGTCATTAAAGTGTACTTTCTTTAAGTACAAATTAATTAGACATTATTACAAAGTGCATTTTTAAAAAGTGCACTTAAGCATGTTAATAAATATTGTCATTAAAGTGTACTTTCTGTAAGTAAAACTTAATTAGACATTATTACAAAGTTCATTTTTAAAAAGTGCACTTAAGTGTGTTAATAAATATTGTCATTAAAGTATATTCTTTTTAAGTACAATTAAGTGGCCTTTAATTTTAATTATATTATATTATCTGCAAGTGCACTTTTTAAAAAGTATACTTTTAAGACTTGAAGTACACAAAAAGTACACTTTCAATACAATTAAGTGCACTTCTTTTTCACAAGGGTACTTTTATGCTTTTTAAACAACATCAATATAGAAAAATAATTAGAACTATTTTTGAACATTAGATACTTTGATCTGTGTAAAATATTTGTTCATGTTGCATGTAGTTTCTTGTACAGCATATATTTTGTATGCTATTAATCTGTTATGGTGTATTTGGAACAGCACAATAAACTTTTTGTATTCCACATTTTGGTTTTTCTTTACAGTATTACAGTAAATGCTAAAATACTTGCAAGGACACATTTTAAGAGGAATATAGAACAAACCATTATCTGTTGGTTAGGCTTATTAGTCTGCAAAAACTCCCTGTTGCTAACGCTGCATTCACACGGGCGCCGGCATTGACACATCTCATTTACTTTGACTGGGTGACGTCATGCTTTGCCAAACTGAATTGTGGGTTCCGTTGTGTCGCTTCACTCGCATCGCTTCACTTTATCTTGTCAAGCGGCATAAGTTGAAGATTTCTCAACTTTTCAAGCGCCAATGCAGGCGTCATCCAATCAGATCGCCCTATGCAATTACCCTAGAGCAGTCACTAGCCAAGTGCATTTGTGCAACACCGGAAAGTAAGGTGATTAGCTGTTATCACTATAACGATCGCGTCAACACAAGCTTCAGACATGCCCTCCATCAAGCATTGACACTGACGCCCCGTGTGAATGTAGCGTAAAGGAGACTGGGTGTAACCTCAAAAGTCAAAGGGCATGTACTACCCTTCCCCCACATAGCTGTATGCTGTACAGTGATGTAGGGGAAGGGTCACCTCCTTTTGACACCTCACCCCAAAGGTTACAAACAACAACCAAGGCAGACAGGTAGAAAGAGTAGACACACAAGATGACCTCCAGAAAAAGAAGCAATATTTGGCTTCACTTTGATGAGGCTGTACCCCAGAAAGCAAAATGCAAGCTTTGTAACATTATTTTGTCAGGCCAAGGAGGATCAACATCAAATTATAGAAGACACCTGCAAATAAAGCATCCAACTGCATTGCTTGTGCAAGACAAGAGGATTGTACAGAATCAACATCTGCCTCAGGTACTGCTTCTACAGCTGCTGTCTCTTCTGATACTGCTTCTACTTCTTCTGCATCCACATCTGGAACTGGCACCAGTGTCCAAAGGACAAGACAGAGTTAAATAACAAGCTTTGTGAGAACACCAATTGGCCCTGTCAGGCAAAGCAAAGTTGATGAGGAGTTGGTCAAAATGATTGCACTGGATTTACAACCTTTTTCAATTGTTGATAACACAGGATTTAAAAGATTATTGAAGGCACTTGATCCATCTTACGTTTTACCAAAACAAGTCAAACACTCTGGTACCACAGCTCTACAGCAAAATTAAAGAAGAGGTGATGGTGAAAGTCAGCAAAGCTTCAGCTGTGTGTCTGACCACTGATTGCTGGACATCAAGGACAACTACCAGTTTTATGGCAGTCACTTGTCATTTCATTGATGAAAGTTTTACACTTTCATCATTTCTTCTGGACTGCTTCTCATTTACAGAGAGGCATACTGCTGACAATCTGGCAGCTGAACTTAAAAAGATTTGTGATGAGTGGGGAATCGCAAACAAAGTTGTTGCGTGTGTCACTGACAATGCCAGCAACATAAAAGCAGCTATCCGGAAAGCTGAATGGAAGCACTTGCCATGCTTTGCCCACACTTTAAACTTAATTGTGAGGGAAAGCTTATAACCCATTCAGGGGATACTGGCAAAAGTGAAGAATGTTGCCGAATATGTCCACAGAAGCACTGTTGCAACAGAGCGATTAAAAGCAACACAAAAACAAATGGGCTTTGAAGAGCTGAAGCTTAAGCAGGATGTAATAACAAGGTGGAACTCCACTTAATACATGCTGAAAAGATTTTGGCTGCAGAAAGAAGCAATCATTGCAACACTTGCATTGGTCAACCCCAGCCTTCCAACCATGACACTTGAAGAGTGGGACATAATCAAAGATGTGTGTGAGATGTTGAAGCCCTTTGAAGAACTCACTGTTGAAATCAGTGCTGAAAGGTATGTAATAAATTAATTTAACATATAACTGCTTCCGCTGGTGAAATACTTTGTGTATGACATATTTCAACCCACCTGGTTTATGCTTATTTCCTTCTCATATACATATACACATTTGATCTAATTAAGTTATTTTGTCTTTTTATTAAAACAGATATGTGACTGCATCCAAGGTCATTTTGATGGTGTCAGGGTTCTGCTCTGACAGCCTTGTCTGTTTTGTCTTTGTTTAATGTGTCCTTGTTTATGTTGTGTCTGAGCACATGGTTTTGTCTGTGTTTGCCATGTGCTCCTCTGTTCCCTCCTCCTTGTTTGCCACCACGCCCTCTGGTCTAGTCATTGTTCAGTCCAGTTATTAGTGTTCTCACCTGTTCCCCATCTTCCCTGCTCCCTTTCTTGTTGAGTCCTCGTTAGTCTAAGTGTTGTCACCTGTTCCTCGTGTTCTTTGCCTCCTTTATATTGTGCACTCTTTCCCTCATGTCTTTGCCAGTTCGTTAAGCTTCGTGCCTGTATTCTAGTCTTTTGTTCACCTAAGCTCATAGCGTTTGTGTAGGAGATTCTCGTATCCATTTTGCCATTGTTGTCTTCCTTGTTTCAGACCATCTAACCACCTGTCTTGTCTAGTCCTGGTAGTGTCTCTGGTCTCCTCCTGGTAGTGTCTCTGGTCTCCTCCTGGTAGTGTCTCTGGTCTCCCCCTGTCCTGTCCTACAGACTGAGGATCCCGGTGGCTGTTATTTCTCCCCGCCAAGCAGCAAGACTGTTTCAGTGCCTGATTGTATCTGATGGTTCTAACGACTTATGCTGTTTGATCCTGTCTGGCTCCCGCTACATCTTTGGGCCTCATACTGCACACCTGCCAATGCTCACCGGCCTGCTTACTACCTGGGCTGTTCTCAGTGGCTGTTCCCTCAGCGTGCTTGTCTTTGTGCCTCACCCCCTTCCTACCTTATGGACTGTGTTCACCTCCTCTCCCTCTATATTCCAAGTCTTGTCAATAAACCTGTAAAACTCATCCTGTGTTTGAGTCCTCCCTCACAGATCCCTGACAGATGGTAAGAGGATTGCAAAAAATTGTCCAGCGATTGCGGGGTGCTGTGTCTAAACATGGCCCAGTTATTGCAATGATGAACACACTGGCTGAGGACATGCAAAATCGCTTCCACAACATAGAGCATTTTCGTCTGCTTTCTGAGGCTACCCTTCTTGACCCCAGATTTAAGCAAAGGGCCTTTCATGATGCTGCTGCAGTAGATGACGCAGCCAAAAGCTAAAGTGCAGCTGCTGCAAGGGTGCTCCAACATCCACCGCAGTGGCCGAAATGAGAGGGTATCTTGTACCTGTTAAATATAGTAAGACATTAGTACCTGTTAAATATAGTAAGACATTTAGAGTTAATTACAGTGTGTAAGTGCACTTTTCCAGCAGTTGTTCTTTGTTAAAATTGGTGTATTGTTTGAACACTTTAATGCAATTTTATTAAAACATTGTTTATTTAATACAAACTCAATTTGTAAATGTGTCATCATTAACTTTAATGACAGTAGGCCTACAGGTATTTCATAAATCATCCCTTGTTTCCTGTTAAAGTACACATGAAATCAAAATTGACCTTATTTATTTTGTTAGCTCAAATTGCTAGTTTTGTGGTGAACAATTCATCCTTGCAAGTCAGTCCACACAAAAAAATTGTTTGGCTTCGTAATATTTAATCAAAATCTGAAAATGCTCCTCCCCTCTGCAACGGTGCCTCTTCTCTAATGACATCAGTTTAACGGCTTGGGTTGAAAACTCCCCTCCAACCGTTAGTCTGCTATGAGCGAGAGATGGAGAGGAGGAGCGCCAAAGTAAAACTCTGCCCTCTATTCAATATTCCCTTTCACTTGGAAATACGTCACAGCACTGGAGAAAAGTCGTTTGCAACATCCAGTTCACGTGGACTTTAAACATAGCGTCTCAATTATTATTGTCCAACACCCCTAACGGAGATCATAAAAATCCCTTTAACAGAATCCTCAATTAAATAGCTTACACAAAGTCCTTTAAGACACAGATACATTAATCTTTTAAATAAATAAATAAATAAATACTTTAAAAATGTCTCTCTTGCTCCACCATCAATTGCTTCAATCGTATGATCATACAGTGATAAGACTGTAATTAAGTCATGAAAACATTTCCAGTATGTTTTATATTATCACACTTTCCGATGTTCAACAAAACTTGACTAATGTGCTTTTCATTTTCTTGGAAAACCAGACGCATGCGCAGTATCATCGGTTCTCAAATCGGACATGTCCGAAAGAAACAGTTCTCGGCTGTGTACTGAAAAGAACCGGTTAAAAAGAACGATTCGTTCGTGAACCGGACATCACTAGTGTGTGTATATATATATATATATATATATATATATATATATATATATATATATATTTATTTATATATACACTAGACCATGATTTGCAATCAATATAACTTACCTTAACTTACCTCATCTCCCACAAAGACATGAGGCATGGGCCCCAGGTGATCAGCGTCAGAGAGAGGAGCATCTGCTGGGAGATGAAGCTTCTCTTCCCACAGGGCTTGTCCAAAAGCAGAGGCAGCAAGGGTTCCTCCATCACTGATCCGACCAAAAGCTCTAACATCCACCACCCTAAAAAGATACCTTGCATCCACAACCACTAGAAGTACAAGAGAGTATGTTCCCTTGTAATTAAAATACTGGGAACTTAAATTACAGTGGTGCCTGGATTACCACATGCTTCCAATCAATTGCGCCCACATAGTTAGGGAAGTTCCACCTCTCCTTGAAGCCAGTGGCAATCTCCTGCCAATCAGCAGTTTTTGGTACAGGCAGAAAGTCATCCACCAGGCTGTCCCAAATGGCTTTGGACACATCTGGCACAATACCTCCACAATGGAGATGCCCACTCTGTAACTAGAAGCAATGGTGGTGTAGGAGTCACCAGTTGCCAGGTATCTGAAATTAATGACATTATGGTGTTCAGTAAAATCTTAACTACTGGTACAATTAAAACAGCAAAACCTTTAACCTCAAATTAAGAAACTGGCGTGTGGGCGGGAGCGGGATAAAGACATGACCACGGAACTCCTGCAAAACATAGCCTACTAATTCACACACGCAATCTCTGATTATGTACTGGTACTGTGCTAATTTATCTGTATCTGATTTACAACGAGCAGAAATCTGTAAGAAATGTTATGAACCATAGATAAAATAACTGCTGAAAGTGAGCAGTTATGTCAGATCACTCTTTCAATAGGAAGGGTAGGGTAAGCTAGTAACTGTTTAATCAATGCTGGTTTTACAGTTATAAAATGCTAAAATAGTGCAATAAAGATGAATTCAACCCCCAATATCCACATACATTATGACACTTGTTAACTGATATTTGTTTATTGACTAGAATAAACCAATAATTATTGTAAAACTCATTAAGTGCCATAATTAATGAGGATATAAGTATTAAGTAGTAACTTTTACACCAGATTCTAACATTTAATAGATGAATTACAAAAAAAAAAAACTTAATATATGAAGTACATTACTACACAAAAGGTGCGTCCCAAAAAGTCTACAAATATTGTTTGAGGTGAGTGTTTCATCTTTCTTTTGTTGTTCTCATCTAGTTTCAAAAACAGAGTCCATAAATACATAGAATATTTTCACTTTGAATGCAGATCTGTGAAATGTGAGATGGGAAAAGTAGGGCTGAAAGAAAACATCTGACAAAAAGCTTTCAGACGTTTATCTGAAGTAAACTAACCCTGAAACATCTTCTCTGAGATACAAACCTGCTTTCTGGAAAGTGTGAGTGAGTGTGAGTGTGTGTGTGTGTGTGTGTGTGTGTGTGTGTGTGTGTGTGTGTGTGTGTGTGTGTGTGTGTGTTTTAAAAACAGTGACAGGAAGAGCAGCACTTTGACTCTCTCTGGTTTGAGGCTGTGTAATATAGAGTGAATTTTGTCTCAAAAATAATTTATGCAAGAACCATGATTCACACATGCGTAGCTAGTTTCACATGCATGAAACCTAACTCACGTGCACAAAAAAAACAATTCATCTGTGCGAAAAAAAATTATATACATTCACAAAAGCAATTCACATGCACAAAATAAAGTTATATATTCATAAAATACATTTCACACACGCAAAACACAATTCATAGATATACAACTGTGCACAAAAAGTTCTGAATGTTTGAAACTTCTGAGTTTCTCCTCACATTCGCGTGTGAATCAACTTGGATTTGTCTGTGTATTTCTGAGACAATCCTGGCACCACACTCCTCCCACCGGGCCATTCATACTCTTTAGCCAATCAGATTAAAGCTTATCAATCGACCAATCATTATCGCGTGAGGGCGTGCCTACTTGGGTGTTACGTCATCAGCTGTGGCCCAGTTTAAATCAAACAGAGAGGTACAGTTTGATTGGTTCATCTGTGTTTACTGAAGTAAACAAAGTTAGAGATCAGTTGAAGCTATAGTTTATTAACTTGTTTAGTCCGAGTGTGAACATAAACATTTATTTTAGGTATTGATGGATTGTTATGTTTACTTAATAAAGAATTATTCATGCGCATATCATACAACGTTAGAATTTTAGATTAATATACTCCATAGAACGAATAACAATGGTTTGACTGATGAGAGATGTTGTATATAAATAGACGATTATGAAAATGTTTATTTATTTATTGAGGATAGGAAAGAGCAATCACAGCTCGAGGTGTGCGATAAATATCATCTGCTATAATATAGTAATTGTTTTAATAACGTGCGATCTGATTATATCTGAGTATATCCCTCACACACACCCAGAGTGTTCTGCACGTATACACTATGTGATGTAGTAGATAGGCTAGGATTTATAATGCACACTTTCGCTGCAAGATTTAGTCATATTTACATCATTTTAATATAGTTAATAAGTAGGCCTCGCACAAAGAGTGCTTTTTTTCTCCAGATATCAGCATGTTAATAAATGTGACACTGATTTTATAAAATTTTAATAAACAAGTTAATATTAAGTGACTTGTATTTTAGATACCATATTGCCTGTTTTTGCTCTATTTCACCAACGAAAATAGTTCAAAACAAAACCACAGCACTCCCAGCTAACACACGACGTAACAGTTACGTAATGTATTCATACTTTTTGGTAATTTCATGACTTACTAACTGACAACGTAACTACGACGCCGCATGCCAGTAATTTCATTACCTTCAGATTACCATCTCACAACGTCGTCAGTACGATCTCCTAACGTTATAACCCAGCAAACACATTTACGTTGTGGCAACGTCTGTGGCACGTTGCAGTTCTACTATGGCAACGTCGCGGTTTACGTGCCTACAACGTTGTGACAACGTAGAATTGTAAGACGCCACAAGGCTGTAGCAACGTTATAGCGCAACTTTGTGCAACTGCGACATGACGTTCTGACGTTTTTTTTTAAACGGTAGATTATAAATATTTCCCATTCTGCGTGTTATATTTTGTGGTTAATTTTTAAACTCGACATGAGATCACTATATAATACTTGTTTTTTGATATATTGTTTATACTTATTATTTATGGGAAACAAATTAATGAATTATAATCAATTATAATCAACACCTGCAGCAAATGTACACTTTGAAGAGTAAAAATGACATACAAGGTTATATAATTCAACTTTATTAAAACTGCATATGATATTCTAATTATTCTTTAAAAGGTATGCATTTATAATAGCATATCATTTATGTGACAGCATATTATACAGCATTTATAATATCATGTAATATATGTGACAGCAAATATATATATACCCAGCTAACATGTATATGTGGGCCCCACATGGTATATGCTTGGGCTACATGGTTACCAAGTGGGCATGGTCCCATAATGGGCATCTTATCTGGGGCCCACATGGGTCAGCCAAGTAGGTCGCACATGGGCAAAAACAGGTGGGCTCCCTATGTGGGTCCTAGCTGGGTCATTAATGGGAAATGAGTGCATGGGCTCAAAATGGGCAACACAAATGGGACCATCTTGGCCAAACCATATGGGTCAAACATGGGCAAACACAATCAGTCCCATGTAGGATGTCTACATGGGCCCAAGGTAGTACCCACATAGGTAATCTCTATATGGGATCTGAATGGGGAAATGCATATTGGGCCCGCATGGCCAAACCATATGGGTCAAACATGGGCAAACACAATCAGTCCCATGTAGGCTGTCTACATGGGCCCAAGGTAGTACCCACATAGGTAATCTCTATATGGGATCTGAATGGGGAAATGCATATGGGGCCCTCTTAGCCAAACCATATGGGTCAAACATGGGCAAACACAATCAGTCCCATGTAGGCTGTCTACATGGGCCCAAGGTAGTACCCACATAGGTAATCTCTATATGGGATCTGAATGTCGAAATGCATATGGGGCCCTCTTGGCCAAACAATATGGGTCAAACATGGGCAAACACAATCAGTCCCATGTAGGCTGTCTACATGGGCCCAAGGTAGTACCCATATAGGTAATCTCTATGTGGGATCTGAATGGGGAAATGCATATGGGGCCCTCTTAGCCAAACCATATGGGTCAAACATGGGCAAACACAATAAGTCCCATGTAGGATGTCTACATGGGCCCAAGGTAGTACCCACATAGGTAATCTCTATATGGGATCTGAATGGGGAAATACATATTGGGCCCGTATGACCAAACCATATGGGTCAAACATGGGCAAACACAATAAGTCCCATGTAGGCTGTCTACATGGGCCCAAGGTAGTACCCACATAGGTAATCTCTATATGGGATCTGAATGGGGAAATGCATATGGGGCCCTCTTGGCCAAACAATATGGGTCAAACATGGGCAAACACAATCAGTCCCATGTAGGCTGTCTTAGTGCTGTAGTATTCGAGTCCGGTCTCTGGACTCGAGACGTTTTTCTTTTGTCTCGGACTTGTCTCGGACTCGTTGGTATTTGCACTCGGACTTGTCTCGGACTTGGTCATTGGTCTCGCCGAAAGTTCTAGTTGGTCTCGACCGAGTCCAGCAGGTCAGTCTCACTTCTTTCCAGTTCCGAGCCGATCCGTTGTTACCAGCGGCGCCGCACAGGCAATAACGTCAGCCGTGTGTTCTTGCTCTCTTCTCTCCGGCGGTGAAGTGACACCCGCGCGGGCACCTCCTCTCTCTCACTCATCTCATTTGCTCTGGTTCCCACAGGTTTCGTGCTCACACCAAAAGCGCACACACCACTAATCTATATTAGTGGACCGAACAAGCCACGCTCAGTCTCAAACAGAGACAGAAGTCAAACAGAGTCACAAGTACCAAAATGAGTGACTTACTGTGCTTAAAAGGTCAAAAATGTGCCTGCCTTGGTGATCACAGTCCGTTTTGGATCATTAAATAGCTAAGAAAGAGAACGCATGTTGTGTAACGGTATTGGGTCGGTTCATAAACTCTTAAAGGGACAGCAGTGCAATATTCCTGCTGCTCTCTGTCATGTTATTTAAAGGGGCTCTATGTAAGATTTTTACTTTAATAAAGCTTAAAAATATCCCAATATGTTTGCAGATATTTAAGAAACATGCAAGTTCACCTACTTGTTTCTCAGAAAAACAATGCTACAGCCAGATATTCTACTTTGAAAATGTGCGTTCCATGTCGGAATGTCTGTTTTTGTTTTGGTCTGTGCGAAACCTCGTGCTGCAGTTTATCCAATAGTATTTGCCAGTTGGCGGAAAACACCGCGTATTGCAGCCATGGAAACCAGCAAACAAACTGGGTCAGAGAATCAGGCAATAACGTCAGCTGCGCGTTCTCGCTCTCTTCTCTGTCACGGTGAAGTGACACACACCCGCGCGGGCGCCTCCTCTCTCTCTCTCTCGTCTCATTCGCTCCGGTTAAGTAGTGCTTGTATTGCGCATAATTTTAGTCAATACCCGCAGGTTTCGCGCTCACACCACAAGCGCGCGCACCACTGATTTATATTAGTGGAGCGAACAAGCCACGCTCAGTCTTCAGAGACAGAAGTCGAACAGAGTCACAAGTACCAAAATAAGCGCCTTCCTGCGCTTAAACTGTCAAATACATACAAAAGTATGTCAAAACCAGCGGCACAGGCAATCTTGGCGAGTACACAGATAAACACAGTCAGTTTTTAATCGTTAAATAGCTAAGAAAGTGAACTCATGTGGTGTGTAACAGTATTGGGTCTGTTGAACACCGTTCATAAACCCTTAAAGAGACAGCAGTCCAATATTCCTGCTGCTGTCTGTCATGTTAATCAAAGAACAAAAGACAAAGAAAATCACTTTCTGCTCTTGACTGAATACGTTTTATAACTTTAATAGTAAGAATTATTTGCAATAAAGACTACAGAAATTAAGATAACCAATGCAAAATAACACAATGTGTTATTTTACATTTGATTACTTTAATTTCTGTAGTATTTCTTACCTGAATAAAAACCCAGTTAACCCGAAAAACTTAGTTTCATAGCTCTCTTTATTCTATTGCATTTATTTGAGCTGTTTATATTTTATTACTGACTTTTACTTGTTTTTTTTTTTTTTATGAAAATAAAACTCTGCATTGAAGAAAAGTTTTTGTTTGTATATGTTGTCATTTATGCAGGGGCGGATCTAGAAAATTATTTATAGGGTGGCAAAGGGGTGGCATGAGGTCTATGAGGGGTGGCAACACCAAAGCAAACGCCCATGCGTAGTTTTTGGAGATTTATGGCTTGACATACACAATTGTGTTCACAAACATTGCATTACCAAAATAAATAACAAGATTTCAATATCCATCATTGCACCAAGTAAAGGCACTATATGAAAAACATCAACAGATTTAAAATGAGTCTGACCTTGTATCACTAAAGGAGATGAGCAGTTTTATTAATATTACACAGGTTACTTCGATGGCATAAATCACATGTTTTAGTGTAAGTTAAAGAACAACAAAAACTTGTTTTTTGCAAACAATTTTTGAGTTTCTGTTATTAACAGAGGTGGGAATGTCTGAGTGTGTTCACCCAGAACACCCTATCAACTACATACTTTAGCAACACCCCAGCAATTGCAGCAAGAGCCTAGCAACCACCCAGAATCTCCTAGCAACCACCTAGCAACACTTTAGCAATCACCCAGAACATCTATATTCTGGCCTAACTGACCAAACTATTTATGTTTTTTAAACAAGATTTTAAGTTGGCTTTATGACAAGCCAGCATAAATTTGTCTTTGAAACTTTTAATCTAGTTGAAATGAAACAATTCAACATTTTCTCACAACTATAAACACAATCTCAAAACTATGCACCAACTTGTACAAACCTCAAACTTCCAGGTCAAAATAAAATGTTTTAGTCAAAAACTTATTCTTGTCTAACAAAATCAAACTTTGGCCTCAGATGACACACAAAACTTAACAAATACACAGACTACTGCACTGCCCAGTGAACACTAGTGAGATCAATTCATGTAACACTGTAACAAAAATACCTCTTACTGGGATTCAGGAATTATTTTGCAGCTCACTGTCTACTACACTATACAAAAATAAATTTACAGATACAGTAAAATACAGCAGTGACTTTTTTTTCCTTTCTTTTTTTCATTTTACTATTGTAAATTGATCTGGTGGTAGATAAGTATGAACTTGGTATGCACCACAATACAGTATACTGTCAATTACAGTAAAACTAAATTCAGCATCCTCTGCACATTTGGCCAAATTTTATTACAGTATATAAGGTACTATAGCAGTGTATTGGTCTTCTGACACAAGACAGTCATTTCTCAGTTCTGCAAAATACAGTATAACAAATAGCTACAGAGAAAGTTGACAGTCACAAGTTTGAGGGTGTACAACGTGCTACAGTTTACTGTACATAGTGAAATTTCCCTCATCTAAAGTACTGGAACTGTGTAAGTTTAAAACCCCTGTAAATTATTCATTCAGCTCTCTCTCAGATTTTGACTGGTGTGTGTCATCAGTTTTGCTACCTAATGTATTTGTCATTGTTAAACGTTTTGAGAAATGTGTCTTTGTTTTGAGAACTGAGCGAATGGTTTGGGAAACTGGGCCAACTGAATCACTTATAATGTGTTAACAATCGAGAAAAGCTAAAATACATTTAGATTCTTACCTAACTAGTTTCTGTGATCGGGATCTTCTTATTGATTTCATGTTGCCGTTTCATTGGATGGCAAAAAGACCTTTATCCATGATGAAAGTGGAGCGGGCGGTCGGTTAATCAGCTCGCAAAAAATTATGAAAATTAGAGGACTTCTGAGTTAAATGACAAGCAGTAATTTTCCGATTCACGAACAAATGGAAAACAATTCGTAAGTGAACCTGGCTGCGCTGTGTTTTTGACTCCCAAAGAACCGGTTCATAAGAGTCATTTGTTAATGAAGTGGACTACATTGGGCGCGCTGCGTGTGCGTGCAACCGTCATGCAGCTTATTGAAAGACATGTTTTCTTGCCATTATTTTGCAATACGCTGTCTTTTTTATTTCATCACATTGAAGCGCCGCTGTTGAAAAGCAGTAGTACTTGAAACACTGCTAACATTTATATTTTATTCTCTGATCATTTTGGGGTGGCAGATGGGTTGGCAAAGCTTTTTCTTAGGGTGGCAGTTGCCACCCCGTGCAACCCCGGTAGATCCGCCCCTGGTAAGTAGGCATATTCGAACGCACTTTAAATAGACGCACGTGTGTGTGTGTGTGAGAGATTGTGTGCACGTGTCTTAACATACAAGTCTTAACACCAGGGGATCCCTTTAAACCTTATCCTAGATCTTCTACCATTACAAACAAACCTCAAGATCATCCCATCCCATTCATTTAAATTGGTTTTGTGATGCATCCAGGGGCAATGATTGAAAAAGGTAAAGTAACCATGGTAACACGTTTATTTTAATTCTATTCGGTTATTCATATCTAGTGGGAACAGATTCCATTTAGCCATATGAGATTTAATCTCCTTTCAAATGAGGGCGTAATTACTGACAAGGATTTTTGATACATCTTTTGTTAAATTTATCCCTAAATATTTTAATGATGAAGAATTCCATCTAAATTTATATTGCCTTCTTATATATGAATTAGGTCTAAAATGTTATGTAACTGTTTGGGTCTTTTAGATATTTATCTTATACCCAGAGTATGAATTATATGTTTCTAGAAGGGTCATCAATTTAGAAATGCTAGACTCGGGGCTTGCCAGGAATAGAAGAACATTGTAGGCACACATACAAATTTTGTGCTCGTCTGGAGATGACTCGGCGACTGGAGCAGAGGCTGGAGACGACTCGGGCACTGGAGCGGAGGCTGGAGACGACTCGGGCACTGGAGCGGAGTCTGGAGACACTGACGGGGTGACCATCTTGTCTGTAGACACTGGCGGAGCGGCCATCTTGTCCGTAGACGCTGGCTTGATGGGATGAGACTCTGGACGATCAGCGGAGACGTGTCATGGCTCTGGAAGACCAGCGGAGATGTGGCAAGGCTCTGGGAGGTCTGCTGAGACATGGCGAGGCTCTGGGAGATCAACTGTGACTTGGCTGGGCTCAGGAAGATCAACTGTGACCTGACTTGGCTCACAAAGATCAACTGTGACCTGACTTGGCTCAGGGAAATCAACTGTGACTTGACTTGGCTCAGGAAGGGCAGACATCTTGATTGGAGCCTCAGACATGGCAGCCACGTTGTAAACAGTCTTTGAAGTGGCAGCCATGTTGTGTACTGGCTCAGGTATGGGAACTAAAGAGCAGGAAGGTGCATAAAGCACATGGTTAATATGAGTTGGTTTGGGGATACCAGCAGTAAGTATTGACACCAGCAGTGGATCCTCCACGCTGGTTGCCAACCTCTGACGCTTGAGGATGGTTTCCCCTGATAGAACAGAGCAGGGTTCTGGAAAGCCAACTGCCATAGGATGTGACTGATAGACATGATAGACATGACGTGGAGAGGTTCTGGAAGGTCTTCTGAGACGAGACGAGGATCTCGTAGATCTGTTGAAATGAGACGAGGCTCTAGAAGATCTGATGGGATGGGAGGAGGCTCTGGAAGATCAGATGAAATGTAATGAGGCTCTGGAAGATTTTATGAGATGAGACAAGACTCTGGAAGATCTGATGAAATGTAATGAGGCTCTGGAAGATTTGATGAGATGAGACGAGGCTCTGGAAGATCTGATGAAATGTAATGAGGCTCTGGAAGATTCGATGAGATGAGGCTCTGGAAGATCTGATGAAATGTAATGAGGCTCTAGCATGGCTCCTGAGACATGAAAAGGCTCTAGGATATCTGCAGAGATGTAATGAGGCTCTGGAATGGTCTTAAATGCAGAAACGGAATCCGATGCGGCCACCATTATGTGATTAGGAACTGTCGCGAGTTACTGGATTTGGTAGTACAGAGTTTTGGGTTGCAATAACTAGACTGGAGGGCATGGAAAACTGCGATAGTACAAGCTCAGCTGCTGCCGGAGCTTCCTCCACAGTAAACAGTGAACCACACAGTATTAACGCATAGTCCATAAAGTCTCTCAGAGAGGAATTTAATGTTCCTTCAGGGAACCAGGATCTTAACACTCTAAGGTCTGAGGGTATCGCCGGCGATACCACCGTGGTTTTTTCTTATCAGTGTGAAAGAGACTCAAAATACTCCGTCAATGTTGCACATACAATTAAGAGTTATACACCATTTTAATCTGTGGAATATCTTCTTTCATTTGTGTACACTCAGAGTAAAAACAAAATGTTGTGCTTTTTGTAAAATAAAGAAAACTAACATGAAGCGTGATCTCTCGTCTCCCTCTGAACGAAGTCCAATCTGATAGTTCTTAGAAAATGAACTGTAACTTAGTGAATACTAATGACAAAAAAAAATTACACTTATGTCTAAAAAAACGTTAAGATGTCAGGTTTTAAAACATATAAGTCAAATCGAAAACAAACCTTCTGTGTTTATGTAATCTGTATGAAAAGATAGCCATGTCAGAAGTCTGTGATTCAGCTCATTATCTGCTAATGCGGCCACGCCCACGGAGGGAGCGCTATTCAGACGCAAATTCAGTCAATGCATGCATTCGTCATCTCAATCGTGTATTTATTGTCTTCAAAAGTGTTTTGAATAGCCATATTTAGCGATCCCTTGCCTCTGTTAGTTCCTTGATTGTCACATGATATGCCTCTTCTTTTACTGAGGCATTTGTGGACAAAAGGGGCAGAGCGCCCTCCGGCTTTGAGTATGAATTAAAAACACAGCATCCAGCGCTCATAATGATGACAATAAATATAGAATAAAAAATATTACTCCTCTGTATAGAAAATTGATATAAACATATGAGAATCCATCAATATTTCTCCAAATGTGTATGCTTTTAAGCATATTAAGAAATTATGGTCAATATAAGATTTTGTAGGGTCTGCACAGTCTCAAGGATGAGCAGGTCCCACCATAAACTGTGTTTAAGCCTCAATTCACGGAACTTTGGTTTGTAAATCTTACATAGATTCCGGCCCGGCAGACACTAATGGATCACGAGACTCTTTTTATGACTGTTTCGATAAGTCCCCTAACCTCTCCTCCGCGACTTCAAAGGGGGTGCAGCACCACGGATCGGGTTTCTAGGGACCAGGTCCAAATTCCATACGGTCATAAAAGGAAAATACACGCACACACCCACAGACACACACACACACACACGGCCCCCCTACATAGAGACTGTATGCACAAACATTATACCTACAAATATGAATGTATCTGCCATTGTAGTGCTCGCTGCATGTATGTGTTACTAGTGTAGAATTGTAGAATCCGCCAAATTGCAACGCTAGCATTGGAGGACGTTATCAAGAAGGCGTTCTGGTCTGTTGTCTTTAAAACACCATGACACGCGTCTTTTGGTGGCACAAGTTTTCTGCACGAGTTCCTGCCGTCAAGACGGACTCTTTTCTTTATTTTCCGGTCATATTACAACAGTTAAACCTTCGTTTGAAACTTCGCCGAAACAACCTCCGGAAGAAGAAGCAACTATCAAACCGAGCGCTCAGAAACTCCAAGCACCCTGACTAACCTATGCAAGTATAACGTTTTTACGATTTTAAATACTGAGTTTCCTTGCTGGCTCTTAAAGGTGAACTGTTGCAATTTGACCTGCTTTGATCATCTCTTTCGTTTCTGCCTTTTCTTCTACTTTGTATGTATTTGTATTTACTTGTGTCCATTTAGCCGTATAACCTGTGTATTACCCGTTTCGTATATTAAACTCATTATATCCATGCTTTTTGCTCACTTGCTCATTTTAGCAACAACCGAGTCACTTTAACGTTCTGATTCTAATATCCTTGCTCTATATTTGGAGGCTATGATAGAAAGTTAGTCTCCCGGCCCGAGAATAACATTTCTGTCGTGATAATCTGTGGATAATTTTCCGTTTCGGTGGACGAACTGATAGTTTTCCACATAATTATTAAACCAGAACTAATCATATATGTGATTGATTATAATTTGTTGTAGTTAATTTACCATATATGTTTAATTCCCCGTTGGGTCGATATATGAACGTCATAAAGCTTTCTGAATTATGATATTCATATTTCATCCATAAATTGATTAATAACTGTACATCGCTACAATTTTAAGAGTCAAAATGTGAAGCTTGAGTCTTAGATCTTTTTAATGATGTATAGTTTGTCAACTGCACATCAACATTTAGGCTCTATAATATAACAAATATAGTAGCCTATATGAAATGCCCTAGAGGTAGGAATGTTCAGACGCTTTGCATCACAGAAATACATTATATTTTAAAGTATATTAAAATAGAAAACCATTATTTGGTTAGAGACTTGAGACTTCTTTTAAAACATTATAATGGCAATGTGTTCAATCTTTTGACTGGTAGTGTAATTTAACATAGGCCTATACAAAATTTTCTTCATATCATGTGCAATAATACATGCATGCATGAGATCACAAAAATCATGTTTTTTTTTTTTTTTGTCCTGAGAGGACTTTAATCCTGTTATCAGCATGATCACAGAGGGTTTTTTCACAGCCTACCTAACTGAAAGGCCTCATTAATATGCAAGTCATTTCAGGTCATTATTATTCAATTCTTTTGTCTTCTCAGGTGAGAATCACCCATTATACATGAGGATTCACGCCTCCATGCATACTGTGTTTCTTCACCAAAAGTGTCTTAGAAAATTTCAATCTCTCTATTGTTTTATATGAAGGAGTAGGAAGGATATTTTTTACTTCATTCTGAAGCAAAAACTCTAGTCTACAACCTCCAATACCCAGAATCCTTGTGAACACAGTTTTAAATTTTTTTTTTGGCCTTATTTCAGTGACTTAAGTTTTTTGTTTTTTCAATAACCACGCATAAACGTTATTCCTTCAAAAACATAAACATGTACATACATGTTCCTCACATATTATTGTAGCCTAGTTTGTGCTGAATACAGTGTAATGACACTTTTGTCATTAATATGTTTATGAACAACTGAAAAAAGCACAAATGTCAGGGCATGTCAAAACTTCTCCAGGGCCCCAAAAATCCTCAGACCCCTGAGGGTTAATGGCACATTGAGTCCCAAATGAAAAATATCCTTTAAAAACACTTCATCACAAGGAACCAGAAAAGATAACTCACTGAATCCTCATGTATATACTCCTCATTTGATAGCTCTCCCTGATGCAGTGCTAGTAGCTGGTCAACCGGATTCATAGTTGCGCTGGGAACTCTCAACAAGCCGCTGGGTCTTGGTGATGGCTGAATATTCTGTAATGTAATGTAGATCCAAATGCAAGCTTTTATTAAAATGAGCATAGTCGTACAGGCAGAGGTCAAACGCCAGCAAGCAGATACAAGAGGGCAAGGCAAAAGAGTAATCCAAAACACAGGCAATGGTCAAGGTAGGCAGCAAACGATCATCAAACAAGAAAAGCAGTCCAGGGTCAAAAAAGCAAGGGCAAGGGCAAGGGCAAGGGCAAGGGCAAGGGCAAGGGCAAGGGCACACAGAGACAAGGTGGGATACAGGGCTAAACAATACTCAGCAATGTGTGTGTTTGGGTGCAGCTTATAAAGTGTCACTGATGGGAAACAGGTGTGAGTGTGTGATTAGTTCCTAGATGGGGAATTGTGGGAAAGGTAGTCCAGAGTGATGTGTGACTGTGTGTGCACCATGAAAAGGTGACAATGGTGAACTGGTGACCTCTGGTGGGGAGTAGAAGGAAACAGCAGGTGCAGGATACGTGACAGGCTGAGCCAATGAACAGTAATTTTTACATTTATTTGAAAAGCTTTAAGTCTAAAATCGCAGCACAAAGGAGGATTTATGGAGTGTAAACACAATAATAACTTACACACTCTTCTGAAATCTCATTACATTTATGCGATGTCAGTTCATAATTCATAAACATTGGTAGAGCACTGGCAAACTGTAACAGCTAGTTGAAAATGAAGGAGAAGATGCAGGATCTAAGTGCAGCAGTCAAGGTTTATTCACAAAAACTAGAAACAAAAAACTCTCTTGACTAATAAAACAAATAGAACAACCAATATAACATAACAGAGAACTGACTAATGAACAGAACAAACAAAGGGCTTAAATACACAGTGAACTGAAGATCTAATGAGATAATTAACTAAACACAGCTGAACTCAAACACTAATCAATCTGTAACCGCGGAGACAAAAAAGTGGCAGGAAACTGAGAACAAAGAAGAACATGTGACTAATAAAAGTCAAACTCTAAACATGAACAACTAAAAAGAACAAAACACAACTCAAACCCTTACACAAACAGCACAATGTGTTTTCTTGTATGTTGTTACAAATGTTACGCTAGTATTTTATTCACTGTTGTTGTTTTTTTCCTTTTATTCTTCTGAAAACATGCCATTGCTTCTGTATTCACTTTCCAAATTCTCAGTAAACGTACACACCTAGGAAATATAGATAGTTGGTGATTGTTTATTTTTCTTCCTTATTGATTTTCTCAAAACATCAGACAACAACAAACCTGACAACCATATAGAAGCATATAAATCTAATCAAATTAGTTCAAAAGGGAAATATAAATAATTATTTATAACTTGTTAAAATTAATCATTAATATTTGAATCAGTTAATCAAATTAACTTAATGTAGCTGAATTAATATTACAATCATTAGTCTGTCCGACTCAGTATTGATCGCCTATCAACTCTTCAGAAAATTCTCAGTAGCTGTGATCAAATCAATATCAGTGACATCGATTTATAAGCAGATCACAATCAGCTCACAAGAATGTGCACCCAAGTTTTAAATCTAAAAGTTCTAAATCACGAACACATAGCTAGACTAAACAAACAAACATGCAAATCACGCATACATAGGAAATGAGAGAATGGATATGAATTTAATTGAACCACACTATAACAGTGTAATGAAGCGATGAAAAGAGACATTTAACGCACTGGAAGAACCATCAGTTTCCCCCTATGAAGTACCTTTGTTAACAAAGGGGTTCACAATCTTAATACTAAATCTGTTTAGTGTTCAAACGATACTTGCAAATGCCTTAGCTGTTGAGGAGCGTCCAGATTTGCAGTCTCGGGAGAAATTCTTGACCGATGGTGCTGAAGTTGTAATCAATATCTTCTGCGTTAAATAAAGAAAATGAAGATAACTTGCGTCATTAATTTGACCCTGACAAATTGACAATTGACAACCCAGTTGGCTTGAAGGGAATAAGGCCTGGAGCTGGGTGGGATCTCACGTGAGCAGTCCGTAGTATCAGCAGGAACAAAGAAGAACCAGAAGAGAAACAACGATTTGCGTGGGGGCTTTTTAAGAAGTCAGACCTTTTGGCTTGACCAATAAGAAAGGTGCAATTCTCTGACAGGAGGGTTTGTTTTAAATTGGACTCATTTGCATGAGGGGAGTGAGCTAGTAAGTTTGTGTTCATTTATACACTGATAAATACAACCAACATACTGTGGTGGATTTGGTTCGACACTCCCTGTGCTTGATTAAGTTGACTTGTGTGTCGGACTGATCATCTGTTGATTGCTTATGCCTGGCAGAAGAATAGTCAGTAGAAGAATCACACGGCTCAAAAGCACTGTCTTGTGTTGTTTATTAAATACAGTTTACAGTCACATTCAAATATCACCGCTCTCCATTCAGACATGAATATGGACAATAGAACACAACACATACAATGCCTTCTATGAGATGGTGATGTCCACCTAAGTGTGAGTCATTAAACTAGGAGTAAATTGATATGAAACCACCTTGATGGGCTACAGCATCTAGAAGTTCTGTTGTCATTAGTGTCTTTGAAGTGTGTGTGTGTGTGTGTGTGTGTGCATTTTTGTGACATATCAGGACACAAATGTGTATAATGACATGGGTATGACATAGGTATTACAAGGAGAGGGTGATTTATGAGGACATTACCCATGTCCCCACTTGTCAAAAGGCTTATAAATCATACAGAATGAGTTTTTGTGAGAAAGTAAAAGTGTGCACAGTTTTCTGTGATGGTTAGGTTTAGGGGTACGGTTAGTGTAGGGGGAGAGAAAATACAGTTTTTACAGTATAAAAACCATTACGCCTATGGAATGTCCCCACAATTCACAAAAACGAACATGTGTGTGTGTGTGTGTGAGAGTGAGAGATGAAATAATCCTCCTCAAATGAGGAATTTGACCATGAACACAGAAGTGGTGGTAGTGAAGGCCATGCTGAGAGCAGAGAAGTGACCCAGAGCCGAGTTACACAGGTCAATAGAACAGCACGTCTTCGTCATCTGGTATATCTGTGTGCTTGAGTTGGACGGGAAATTCACCTGTTCAGTTGTATTGCATTTGGACACTTCGAGACATCCTTTCATCTTAATATCCACAAAACCAGCTGAAATTGAGATGCAAGAAAACATAGATTAAGCTTTAAAATATAATTTAAAAATGTCAGAGAACAGAAAAAATATATGCAAACATTAACAATGTTCTTCACCCTGGAAAGCATAACAAGTTATTAAAATCACCAAAATAAAATAAATTATTCAGTTTTAGTATATTAAATCTTACGATTTAAGGAGATGCAAAAAATAATGACTCTTTAATGAACATTTACACCTTTCAAAAAAATGAGGGTGTTCAACAGCTTTTAAACAGAATAAACTTACCAGCTGTCCCTAATCCACTGAAGCACTGCTGACCAGCATCACATGTCTTTTTGGTTGTGTAGCAAAGACTCCCGAGTCCCAGTTTACACTCATAACACTGCAGGGCCTGAACTGAGAGAGAGCAGATTCATGAAACATTTGAAGCTGTTAGTGACATGTAATTTATTAAAATCTTTTTTAAAAGGCCTATAAGTTTCTTCAGTATAAAAAGTAATAAACAGTTCTCTGAATCTCCTGTTTTACTGGAAAGGTAAGGTAAGAGCATTAATGCACCATTTTGCAGATTTGTTTCTGATCTAATCGGCAACATAAGTAACATTTTCAGCATTTCTCAACCCTTTCTCTTCTCAGTATGTGCTCTAGCTCAGAAGAGTGCAAGTCATGTTTCTTTACTACAGTACACATATGTGCTAAAAGATGTCATTCACAGCAACAGAGGGATGAAGAATTGAACAAAACTTAAACATGTAGTTGACTGGAAGCACAGTTCATCTACAATAATAGTTCACCCAAATATGAAAAAAAAAAGGTTATTCCTTCTAAATGTCTCCTTTTGTAACCCATGGATTGATTGAGTAAATGTCGACAGAATTTTCATTTTTTTTTTAAAACAAGATAACATTTTAAGATCACATTCTTTAATATCTGGAACACACGTACAGGTACAAATATACCCTTTGTATTACACACAGAGAGAGATAAATCTACAGGCGGGTTTCGGTTACACCCTGAATGGAGTTTAAAAGCTTTTAAGGATAAAGCATTAAAACAGTCACACCCACTCACCCTCCCATGTTTATCTTTATATCTATATGAGAGCATATCATATTTGAATATACAGTAATTACCTCCCAATATAAAAATGTACAAAAACAATTCATATTTATGAATCCTTTTTACCTTTAATGACTTTTTTTTATCTGATTAAGCTCAATTCTGAAGAAAATTTGAAACCCAACTATAGCAAACAAACCCCCATCCATACACACTTACTCAAGCTTACACAATAAGTAGCTACACATATCATATACTGAATGATCCATGTTATATTTGAAATAGTTATTTTCAAGTTCTAATTCCAGTCACAGTTCACTAACAGGGTTTCGAAATATGAATCAATTAAACAAAACCATACCGTAGGATAAAAACAATAGGGTAGACATGGTGAAAAGGCTTTAATTATCTGAGTCATTAACCATCACTTTGTTACACAAACAGAGTGTGCTTTAGATTTTTTTGGTTTTGTAAGATTTAACCAAGCATAGACCTGATTGTGACGTCAGATAAATCTCTAAGTTCTTCCCTCCTTTCTGTGAAATGTCTCTCTTTTCTTAATCCGCTAAACCTTGTTTTCTAGGCATATGATCATGTGATCTTCCTTAAAGCAGAATTTCTCACCGACAGTAGGGTGGGTGGAGGTTACAGTAAATATTTATTTGAAACTTAACATTGTTTGATACTGCGCAAAATAAATAGACACTTGGTTACCACCCTAGTCTAAATATGGAAAATAAAAGGTGGTGAGCTTGCGTTTCAGAGGTTGAAAATTATGAGCAGCATCAGGCACTATTTATGAGTGGATTTTCATAGCAATGCGCAGAAGAAGTCTGGTTCACTAAATACAATGTATATTGCATATATGAAGTATAGTGTTGCAAATATATGCTGCAGTATATAGTTAATTTGCTGAATATATAATATGTTCATTAATATACAATTAAACAAATTATTATGGAATAAAATAAATGTTCTTCTCTTTGGTGATTGAATTGGAAAAGCGATCCAAACATTTTCTTGGTAATTATAAAGTTATTAAGTAGTCTATAACTATAATATTAATAAAAGGTCTTCTTCGTGATGTCTGAGCTGGATATTAGAGTGAGCAAACAACGCAGCTGGGTTGCTTTAAATGCAAATGAGCAGTTCACACAGCAAATATAACTCACAATATAACTGTTCGTGATGTATGGCGTTAAATGATGGACAAAACAGCGCAAGCACATAAACGCGCAAGTGAATTAACTTCCATTCTACTCTACAAAATATTAGCAGAGATATGACAGATACGTTTTCAGATTCAGAAATGTGGTCTATAGCCAAACTGACACAAGTTCAGCCAAGTTTTCCTATGTAACTGGTTTGGTCTCAAATGGGTAAGAATAAACCAAACCTCTCAATATAACGTTTTATTAACATGTTACAAACTGTATTAACATAGCACTGATTATTGAGATAAGGGACAAAATGCCTGTTTTATGTTAAAAAAATAAATACATTCATCATAATAAAAATACTTTAAAAGTTACATCTAAAGCTACAGCTGAACCTTTGTCAACTCTGTCAGTATTTAACACCGTCAGGTGAAGGTTTATGTCAATTTTGAAAGAAATGTCTTATTCATTTTTCAATTCATTGTGTTAAAATATTAAAACAACAACTGAACTACATGATATCATGTCTGATTTACCCAAGAATGATGATTATATATGTTTAGTATTAAAAAGGTTAGAGAATTAAGAATTAATTTATTTTTAACTCCTTTACTGAACACCATTCTGTCATAATTGAAGACTTTATACTGCTGTCGGATGGATCAAATTCAGATATGCTTTTTAATGTGTCGGATGGAACAAATTAAGTTCTGAAGTGAATAAATGTACATTTTTAGAGAAAAACATTTTCAGAAAAACCTGTTCCCTTACATGGTTCATTAGCTGAGACCTTTGTCTACAAATATACCTGTTTAAAAATAATGATAGAAAAATAAATATAATTATATTAATACATAAAAAGTCCTAAAAATCAAGAGTATTTCTTTGTGGAAGCTTGTTGTAGGCTCAAATCACTGAAAGCAATATCATGGATGAGAATGACTCATAAACCACAGCTTCTAAATTTATTATGTTCGTGACTCACAGATTCACATGTTCCACAATGACTGAAGAGATGTGGAATGAAAGTAGCTCATTCGCCACACAAAAAAACTGACCAGAAATATTCAAACAAATAATCTACAGCTATTTCATACAGTAGGCTCTCTCTCTCTCTCTCTCTCTCTCTCTCTCTCTCTCTATATATATATATATATATATATATATATATATATATATATATATATATATGCATCTTACCTGCTGTGGAATACAGAATGACTGCAAAGAAGCCAAAAATGAGTTTGTTCATCTTTCTTGCTGTAGCTGAGGTCAAGTAAAAGACTTGTGTTAGACTCTAGTCAGACTGCTGTGAATAGCAGAGATCTGCTAGATTTATAGGTCCACACCCATGACACCATCCGTTACACTTCTGAACACAGTCTTGCAGCGTCTCAAGGGTGTGGTGTAAATTAATACACACACGCACAGGTTTGTTTGTTATCTTAGTGAGGACATTTCATAGGCATACTGGTTTTTATACTGTACAAACTGTACATTCGGTCTCCCTACACGTAAATCTGCCCATCACACAAAACTGTCTGCATTTTTACATTTTTAATAAAACTTTAGTATGTTTTTAAAGGTGCCCTAGAATTAAAAATTGAATTTACCTCGGCATAGTTGAATAACAAGAGTTCAGTACATGGAAATGACATACATTGAGTCTCAAACTCCATTGTTTCCTCCTTGTTATATCCACAAGTTTCCTACGCCCCATGAGGCCTTGCGTCAAACGTGGGAGCGTCTTCCGGTTCGAAGTAAACAAGCTGGAGTGACACTCATTCATTCAACAGTTGACAGTCATTCCAAGATTTAACGATCCAAACTTGCGAACGTTTGTATTTTACTAATAGTTTTAAGATTCCAGCAACAATATTTGAACAATGTTTTACAAGAAAAAAAAGTTAAAGTAATAGTGATTTATTAATTTATGTCGGGGTGCACATCAATCATGCTAAATCTGATATTTATATTGACATAAAAAGAAAACATACATTCAGTTGCGCCTGCTTCCATTTATTTACGATTACAAGAATGCACAAAACAACTCCACTAAGGCTTTTAAATCCAAAGGCTTATACATTTAGAAATATATTGATAACATACCCTATGTTTACGTCACTTTTCTGAGCCTTTCTATTGATTTTCTTCTAAATTATGCGATGATTGCAACCCGAGGACGTTTGCGCGATCTCTCCGTCTGTCTATCCTGATCCTTTCAGCCAGAGCAACAGAGGGAGCTCATGAGAAGACAATGGGAGTTATGAGTTATACGAGTTAACCGGAGTGTGTGAATCTGTGAAAGATATGTATTTGTCAGGAATCAACAGGCACAGGGAAGAGACAGAAAACATTAAACTAAATAAATACACGATTATAATCATATAAGAATTGTCTTCGTTCCTCAAGCAGTCTCTGATATTTTCCATAAACGAGTGTGTTTATTATCGCAATGGTTAACATAACCATTGCATAGCCTATATGACAGTGGAAACGCGACTGGCTCTGGCACGCACGACACGTTAGGAGTCAATAATATAACATCATAAGGCTTTGGTGCTAGCATCAGTGACAGGTGAAGTACAGACAGCGGGTTGTTCATGTATTGCAGGGTCAGGATGCTCTAGTCATGCAGCAGCACTTTTGTGGAAGGTCAGTAAAGTAAAGGGCAATTAAGGGCACGAAAACTGTTTATTGTATTGTGATATTATTAACTAATAAATGTACTAAACTGAGATATTGTCCCTGAGCGCGTAACGACATCTCTCATAAAGATTTGCAACTTTGCAAAGTAAACAATGATCCAAAAAACACTTAGCCTCTTCACTAATTAGCACACTAAATACAATTGGTATGCTGCTTCCGCCGCCTCACCCAGGGACGGACTGGGACTAAAAAACGGCCCTGGACTTTGACTAGGCCCAGCCCAAAGCAATCGGCATGCGGAAACTCGACAACAACAACAATAACGCCTGGCATGAGTGTCACAAGACTTTAATTGTGGCTCATGATACTATACCATCCAAATTATAGCAATAGCACTGATGTTGACTAGATGTTGTGTTAAAAGCATATTAGATTAACTTGAATACTCATATAGCAGGGGTCTCAAACTCAAATTGTCAGGGGGCCGTTTCTGTGATTGACACCTCATAGGAGGGCCATATTATCCTTCAAGCGCAAGAAAGCGCAACATTTCAGAAAATTTACTTTCCTTTGCATTATTTCTCATTTACTTCAAATTTCATTAGGCCTACTAAAATATTTTTATACCTATACTATAAATATCTTATTTACCATACTAAATGTAAACAGCAGTGTCTCTCTCATTGTTACAGAGTGTAATATAATTATATAATACTATTACTAATATAATACTACTAATATAATACTATTAATTGAAATAGCCTGGTGCGACTTCTGACATCCAACAAGATATATGGAATAAAAAATCAGTAATTTAGGAACAAAACCAGCAACACTTGTGGCGTGGAGGGGTCAGAAATAAACAAAAAAACTGGAGCTATATATCAACTTTATTTTGCCAAAAAATAAAAATCTCTCATTGAGTTTCAGTTTGTTGCGTATTTTTGTAGGTTTCAAAGTAACTTGAATGTAAAGTAATTAGTAATCTGATTACTTTTTACATGCAGTAATCAGTAATGTAATCAAATTACAATTTTAATTTAGTAATTTGTAATTTGTAGTGGATTACTTTTTTTGAGTAACTTACCCAACACTGGTGCTCACACAGCTGGGCCACATTTGTCCAAGATGCCGTTTGAGCATCGGTAACGTTTAATGGCTGCATCGGATGCGTTTCGGTGGTTTAAATTTCGCATGTGACTTAAAGTCGAGTGCTTTTACTGTAATTTAGGCAAGCGCGCTCATAATAGAAGCGATTGAGAGCGCGGTTTATGGTTGCATAGGAAGACGCCACTGGAGCGAAAGCAAAGAAAAAGTCGCCGTTCTAAGGGGCATTCACATATCGCGTCACATAAGCGGCCGCGCCACTGATCTAACGTCTTTGCTGCATACTTGGCGGCCACGGCCAGTGCAGCTGGCATCCAACTTAAAGGTGCATTGCTGCCACCTACAGTACTGGAGTGTGAAACAGATTAGTGGGGGAAAAAAAAGGATGATGACTGCGTGCATGGCGGGTGGTGGGCCGGCCCGCCGGCCGTCCTGGAATACCGGCCGTTCTGTGATTCTCCAGATCACACAGATGGCCAGTCCGCCCCTGGCCTCACCTGAAGTTGTACCCACGTTCTCTTATACAGTAGCGCCCCGCGGAAACAGGTGGATAAATCTCATTTGTTTAAAAGACCTCCGAAGAACAGACGAATCTCAACACAACACCGACTGTTACGTAACAGTCGGGATCATTATGACCCCAATATTTGCATATGCCAGCTAGGGCTGCAACAAACGATTATTTTGATAAGGTACTAAAAACACATTTAAATCGGTTCATGTGAGTACAGTGGTTCAATATTAATTTTATAAAGCGCCGAGAATATTTTTGGAGCGCCAAAAAAACTAAATAACGACTTATTTAGTGATGGCTGATTTCAAAACACTGCTTCAGGAAGCATCAGAGCACAGATGAATCAGTGTGTCGAATCTGCTGTTCGGAGCGCCAAAGTCACGTGATTTCAGCCGTTGGCAGCTTGACAAACGGTCTGAATCATGATTCGACACACTGATTCATTTATGCTCCGATGCTTCATGAAGCAGTGTTTTGAAATCGTCCATCACTAAAAAAGTCGTTATTTTGTCTTTTTGGCGCTCCAAAAATATTCTCGTCGCTTTATAATATTAATATTGAACCACTGTACTCACATGAACCGATTTAAATGTGTTTTTAGTACCTTTATGGATCTTGAGAGAGGAAGTGTCCATTGCTCCCTATGGAGGCCTCACGGAGCTATCGGATTTCAACTAAAATATCTTAATTTGTGTTCTGAAGATTAACGGTCTTACGGGTGTGAAACGGCATGAGGGTGAGTAATAACTCACCCTTTAATGAACTTTTCAAAAGTTCTAATTCAGTACCATCCTGCTAGTGCTACTACGATGAAGGTCTAATTGCAGAAAATGCTTAACCCATTAACAAGATATACTTAAAGGTTTACTAGAATGCCCAGCAATCTAATCCATCTTATCTAATATGCCTGTATCAACTTGCTCATAAATAAAAAAAAAAAAAGCTTTTTGTTTAAATGGGAGAAAAATTAAGATAATCATACTGCACACAACGATGCAAGGCGTGCTGGGCAGTTGATCAACTTCAGATGGCAGACACGTCTCATCAACCATCACGAACATCTTCGCCTGATCTTCGTTGAAATGTTTCAGAAGAAGCATCACACATCCAGGAAGATAAACATCTGGATACTTTGCTCTGGCAAGTTCAATGCCTTCTAGGATGCCCTTTTGATTGCTGTTCTTCTTCTCATGGTACATGAGATATCAAATTACTCTTTCACATGTACTTGAGACGGCTCCTCTATCAACATCAATTCCTGTTAGCTCTTTGAAGTTAACCATTATCCCACACATCTCGAACAGATCTCTTGTAGCAAAACAGGGGTTTCCATTCCACTTATATTGTTTCTCTGAGTGTAGAGAATTGTCAGCATTTTTTCTTGAATAATTTTGGTGTTTTTACTTTTGTTACTGTGCTTTTTCGTTAATTCTTCTTTGCACATTCCTGAGTCTCCTTAGTTTCACCTGGTGGCAGCCATTCTGATTGCCAGTTTGTGCAACCATATGTATCCACTCTTTTGATCTTGGAAGGTTTTCATGTTGTCAAATCTAGTCTGCAGCTGCTTGGTAAGAAAATCATAACCACTACCAACAACTTGATCTTCATTTACATCTCTGAATGACAGAGGATATGTTCAAACAATCTTCTTGGCAATTTCACCAATATGTTTCTTCTCTGGTGTGGGGCAGATGGTTAGGATCTCCCTACCATCAGGTGAATAATTTCACGTTTTTCATGTCCTGTTGACTGCTCTTTGTTTTCAAGCTTCCTAGTAATTTCTGATGGCATTTTACTCCAGGGTATCTCAAAATTGAAGTGCCAGTTGTTGTCCACAGGAGAGTTTCTATGAAGAGTTGAGACTCCACTTGAATTATTTGCACTGTATCCACCTGGAGAAGGCAGAAAAAGTATTTAAAAATAGTTGATTCAATTTTAGCATTCACTAGTGGCCCATTTTTTGTGTGACTGGTGATTTGCAAATGTCTGGCTTATGGACTGAATGAATATACAGCTCTGGAAAAAATTAAGAGACCACTCCAAGTCAAGGTTATTATAGTTTTGCATTTTTCATTAGTTTTTATTTTTATTTCGTTTTGACTTTTTGTTTTCAAATTCAGTTTAGTTTTAATTAGTTTTTAAAGTGGGTTTGCTAGTTTAGTTTAGTTTTTATTTTTTGAAAATGCTTAGTTTTAGTTTAGTTTTTATTAGTTTTAGTGTTAGTTTTAGTCTTGTTTTGTAATTTGGGTTATTTGTCAGGGGCAAGATTCAAAAAGGTCAAAAAAAGTATTGTGTAATAATAACTCAACAAACATCATATCATTTTAGAAAATATTCATTCAAAAATAAAACCAGTACATAAAATGTACATATGGGCACAAATATGTAAACAGTCTCAACACTCCGCAGTAAGTGCAAAATGTGTAAGTGAGGTGTGCCAGTAAAAAACAGACTAAAGAAGACATACATGAACCGCATGTATTCAACCCATTTTTGAGCCACAACAAGACATTTCTGTCAGATTGTCAGGTAGCTCAATCTGAGAAAAGAACATTACAAATAACAAATAATAATTAAAAAAAAAATTTAAATACAGCTTTTCAATTTTTTTAGTGTGTGTGTGGCACCTTCACAAAATTGCCAAAAAAAATCTACCAAAAATCTACACATCTTCTATACAGAATTCACACCCTATACAAATACCACAGCTGTACAATTTTCACACCCTATACTAAATTTACAATAGCCTACTCGTCTGGATTGAAGCAGCAAACATTCAGTGTAAAGGCCAATTCACACCGCACCGACAAACGCCAACAAACTCGTCTGTTGGAGTTTGTTGGATCGGTGTGATACCAATGTTGGCGTTGGTCTGGGTCGGTTTTCACCGGACTGAACATGTTACAAACGGCAACCAACTCTGACGTAATCTGACCTGACTACGAACCGTTGCCATGACGATGAGGCAAATCCACTGCAAAGACAGCCGTTTGATCGCGCCCGCGCCTCACGCACACACAACAAAGCAGCGGAAATGTGACATCGCAGCTTGTTCGTTATAAAAAATAAAATACTCATACTCATTACAGTTTTAGTTAGTTATCGTTTTTTTGTAATGCCTCGTTTTTATTTTATTTCAGTTAACGACAATGTTTTTTCCCACCTAGTTTTCGTTTTTTCGTTCGTTTTCGTTAACGATTATAACCTTGCTCCAAGTTCAGAGATCAATGTTAAGTGGTTAACTCTTAATTTTTTTCCAGAGCTGTATTTTAGGGGTTCAAAGTAAAAGCTACCAAAGTTTTATCAGAATAGAAAGCAAACTTTGTGACATGGTTTAATGCTAAAAAAAAACCCCACCTACTGTATGTGAAACATTTATCTATTCTACCAGGCTTTACTTCTGATTTAAATGATAAAGCCTTTTCAGTTGTAGTATTGATACATCACAGTCTAACCCTAAGCCTGAACAATACAATATCCCTTATATGCTTGTTTGTCTCAGCTCAGACACCAAAACACAAAAGTAATATTTTAAAAATGTGCAGTGTTTTTTTTTTTTTTTTTTTTTTTCAATTCAGCCAAAACATTTTATCACATTATTGTCGATGAATGGTCCTGGGTATGGCTATAGATTTTTCTGGTTCAGCTCTGATAGGTAGATCTGGAATCTCTTTGGCATCCTTTTCAGCTGGATAGAAGACACATAATAGTAATTAGGCCTGCAATCACATTTTGCCATTACAAAGCATTTTCAAAATGGGTTTCCAAAACTAAAATACAATGGATCTATTATGTTGTGAGGATATGAGTATTACAAAATTCTTTAATCCTCGCAATCATTTTTCGGGCTTCAATAGGCCTGAGAATATTGGCAAAATTTGCCTCCTGAACATAATTTAAATAGTCCACGGTTTCCACACCAAAGGACTGCAGAGCCTCTAACAGCAGGTCATTTGAGCTGGAATTTGGTAGCACAGAATCAGTGAAGTCAGAAAGACCACTGTCTACATCAGTGGTTCTCAACCTTTTCTGAGTACTGGACCCCCATCACATCTCAAACCATTCTCATGGACCCCCACCCCCTATCGGTCCATCCCCATCACAAACATTTTCAAGATTACAAATTCATGGAGTCCCAAAAAATGTATACTCGTTTTCTTTTTAATGTTTTTCAACAATTTAGTACATAGAACAGTATTAAACACACTTTACTGCATTTATCCTAGTTTGCATTAATTGGTCAACAACATTACACATAACTTTTTCACATACCTATTTTCCATCCCCATCTCAAATATTTTTAAGATTACAAATTCATGGAAATTCATTGTTAACTTTAATAACATTTGTCAAATAAAATAGCATTGATCTTGTCAATTGATTTCATTTACATTAGAATTATACAATAATCAAACACAATAACATTGACTATTTCAGAATATACATAGAACAGTATTAAACACACTTTACTGCATTTAATTTGCATTAATTTGTCAACAAGGATTTACATTACACATACCTTTTTCACATACCTATTTTTCATCCCCATTTCAAACATTTTTAAGATTACAAATTCATGGATTTTTATTTTATTTTATAATTGTTCAATTTAATAAATTTTGTCAACTAAAATAACATGTTAATACATTAATCTTGTCAATTGATTTAATTTGCATTAGAATTACACAATAACTTTGATTTAAACACATTTCAGTATATTTGGTATATATATATATATATAGAATGGTATTAAACACACTTTACCATTTATTCTAGTTTGCATTAATTGGTCAACCCAGATTTATGTTACACATGTTGCTGTTGTTACAGATCAATATTTTAACAACATGAAATGGAGTTATTACACTGTCATACTACCTTCAATTTTAATAGCTGGAAATGTCAGTTTATTACAGATATTTTATAAATTTCCATCTGATTGTTACTTTATTAATTTTATTTTCAATGTGAAATTTGCACTTGTTTATCACAAATAAGGTTTTGCATTCTGGGGTGAAGTGTGGCAACAGCAGCAATAAGACTTCTCTCCAGGCTGAGTCTGTTTCTCTGTTTTGTCTTTATGTGTGTCATGGCTGAAAATGTTACCTCACACAAATAGGTTGACCCAAAAGGTAGCAGTTCATACAGAGCACATTTTCCAATATCGGGGTACTCCTTCTCAGCATTGCACCAAAACTGTGTCAGTGATGTCTCTGAAAACATTAGTCTCAAACCCCTATCTGAGGACAAATCTATAAGTCTTTCCTGGAGACTAGCAGGAGCGGTCTGGATGCTGGTAGGTGCAAAAGGATTCCTTATCCAGTCAAGTTCAGAATTCTGAACCTCAATGTCTGGAAAGTATGATTTAAACTCAGAGGAAAGTTTGTTCACGTGTGTCTGTACTGTATGCAGAATGCCGACTTTATCAGCTCCACCATTTAAAATGTACAAGTTCAGCTGAGGGAAACTACTGACATCCCCATCCTGACATTTCCTACCCCAGAGGTCAATTTTCTTCATGAAACTGGAAACTCGATCATACAGGTGTAGCAGACCTGCCAACCTTGGAAAAAATTTCCAAGTACCAGTGTGACGGGACGGGGCACGGGTTTATTTATTTATTTATTTATTTTGTGTGTGTGGGGGGGGGGGGTGTTATGTTTTACATTTTTGAGAATACAATACACAAAGCACACACACCCATCTTCGTTAATTTTGACTGTTAAAGTTTTTTTAATTTGACAATTAAAAATTTCACTACACCTGCTCAAAAGCATTTTTTTTAATTCATGATTAATCTTGCATTGCATAATGTGTTCTTATACAAACTGACAACCACAAGTGAATCGCATTCATATATTTAATATGGACTAAAATTTTTGTTTGCAATTTCAAGAAGGCTATATTTACATACAACTAACCTGACAGTTGAGTCGTTTATAGGTTTTGTAATGAAAACTAGTCTACAATTAAGAAACCCTTAGAAAACAAACATTGAGTTTACATGTGATTCATTTAAATTCCTTAATTTATTACTCCAATATCCAAATATGATACTAAATCCCACAGAAAAAAAAGGTTTCTATTTGTAGCGTGCTGTCTTTGAATTATAAACAAGACAAACATTCGCTGAATAAAGGTTAGCCAATACAAACATATTTATAGAAAACAGTTGACAATGAATTGAAAGGACCAATAAGAGCAAAACGCATCGAGTATTCAAGAATATCAAGAAGTCAGTCCGACATATAACGAGGGGTTGTGTTAACTAAAGCGTCCGTCATTTACCGAATCTTAAAAACACGGGTGGATAATTAAAAATCTTTTCTGACAAAAAAAAAAAATAACACAAGCAATAAAAAATTTTAAACCAAACACGGCCATTTTCATTTTACCTCTCTGTGTGCGCGCACGCGTTTGTGTTTATGAGAGAGCTCGCGCAGCATTGAGACAACGGTCATTTTAAATGCATAAGTAACTAATGTGCTAGTCTTCATACAAAATAAGTAGGCTATGTAACATAATTAGTATTAACACAATAACGCAACACATGTAGGCTATACGTTTCTGAACACTGAGAATAAATAAATAAACGCCTGTTTCTCCAGACTCGCGCTTGTCAGTCAGTCACACATCACAACATTTTCATAATCAGCGATTTCAATTTTATTTAGATTTGTTGTTCAACATTACTCGTTAATTTTATACCCGTTTACCTTAAGGAGTTAAAAGTGCGTGAGTGTGCTGTCCTCGCTTGAGAATTCAGTCACTGAAATGGCGGGCGTGGAAGGAGGGATTGAGCGGGATTTTGTGTTGACGTCGATTTGCAGTGTCTTTTTATTGATAGGCCGTACGCATTTGTCAGTCATCACGTCTCTATAGCTCTGTATTTGGGGAAATGAACCCAGCGCTGATTGGTCGAACTCTTTTGCTGGATTTGAGTACTAGGCGTGCACAGAGGAGTCACCGGGTTTTTGCGTAGTAAAGAGTGACAAATCGTACCAGCGTACTTTGAGGTCAAAATGCGTACCTGGTACGCAAAATGCGTACATGTTGGCAGGTCTGGTGTAGGACAGATGTGTCTTTACCTTGCAATTCCAAGTTCAAGTCATTAAGCCTGCTGAAAACATCCGCCAAGTAAGCTAAGTGGGCCAGCCAGTTGTAGTCCTTCAGCAGTGCTGCGCTTGGATGCAAGTGCTCATAGAGAAAATCACAGACTTGCTCCCGTAACTCAAACAGTCTCTGAAGCGTTTTTCCTCTCGAGAGCCAGCGTACATCAGTATGTAACAGTAATTGCTGGTGCTCAGAGCCGACTCCGTCACACAGTTTTTTGAATAGCCTGGCATTCAGCGGTCGGGATTTGACGAAATTAATTATTTTAACCGCGTCATTAAGGACTTCATGTAATTTGGGGCTCATTCGTTTTGAAGCTAGCGCCTCCCTGTGAATCACGCAGTGTATTGTTTTAATGTCGGGGTGTACATGTTTCACGCGTGAGACGAATCCACGGATCCGCCCCGTCATTGATGCTGCACCGTCCGTGCATATGTGTGAGCAGCACAGCCAGTCCAATGAGTGCTCCGTGAAAAACGAGTCCACAGCATTAAAAATATCCTCACCGGTGGTTTTGCCCAGCATTGGCTTACAGAAAAGTATATGTTCGTCGATCTCATCCTTGTCCTTATAGCGAACAAATGCAACTAATTGTGATTCGCCACTAATGTCAGTTGCCTCATCTAATTGTAAAGCAAAACTTGTAGCCTGTTTTAACTTTTCCACCACCTGCGCAACGATATCTTCAGCCATATCGTCAATTCGACGGCATACAGTGTCATTAGATAAAGGCACCGTTTTGATTGCCTTTGCTGCTTTCTTGTCCAACATTGTTTCAGCGAGGATCGCTGCGGCTGGCACAATAAGCTCCTCTGCGATTGAATATGGTTTTTTAGATTTAGCCACTAGCAGTGACACCTCGTATGATGCAAGCAGGGAAGAACTGGACATCTGTGTTGCCGCTTTTAATTTTTCTTGACTTTTCTGGAATTCAGAATGTTTTCTGTGGAAAAATTCTGCCGTCTTACCTACACATGAGGAATGTTTAGTTGTCAGATGTCGCTGCAAATGGGATGGTTTCATTGCATGGTTAGATAGGACCTCACCACACAGAAAACATAGTGGTTGTGGGGGCTCAGTTGTTGTAGCTGTAAACCCGAACATTTTATAATTGGTTTGATATTGACGTGTTTTTGTGTTGTCCATTTTTCTCATGTTTTCTGGTGGGCCGGAATTTTCTTGGTTTGTGTCAACTCCACTGGTAGACGGTCCATCAAGTTTTTTAAGCCACCTCTCCATATTGGCTGCATGCGTCATTCTCGACGAGCTGTTATTATGAGCTGTTCGTTCCCGCGATGGGCCGCGAATGATTAGAAATGGCGGCCAATATGAAAATGCACCTACAGTAACTTTAAATTTACCTACTTTACCCAACTTTCTGGTTTTTATATTTATTTTTACTGTAAATATACGATAAAATAACGTGTCAGTTTATGAAAACTTTTTTTTTTTTTTTTTTTGGTAATGATTCTACGGACCCCTTGCAATTATGCCACGGACCACTGGGGGTCCGCGTACCCCCGGTTGAGAAACACTGGTCTACATCATCCATTACTAAAGAAAAGAGTCAGACATTGTAATTCAGTGTTAGCCCAAAAATCCCAAAAGTGCAATTCAGCCCAAAAGGAAATTTAATGTATTCTTCATTTCTTAGCTTCAGAGGCAGCCATTTCAGTATTGGCTTTAAGCACTTTTAGCCTGGTGTGTGTTTTGCTATGTGTCTGCATCTTTGTGAAGTGGATGAGGGGTGTCTGTTTTTACAACTATTGAGGGAAAAATATTTATGGCACTCTGTTATTTAAAGAGTTCACTTCTAAAATCTAATTTCAAGCATTTAACCCTCTGGAGTCTGAGGCTGATTTGGGGCCTGGAGAAGTTTTGACATGCCCTGACATTTGTGCTTTTTTCAGTTGTTCATAAACATATTAATGGAAAAAGTGTCATTACACTGTATTCAGCACAAACTAGGCTACAATAATATGTTGTGTTTTTGAAGGAATAACATTTTTGCGTGGTTATTGAAAAAACAAAAAACTTAAGTCACTGAAATAAGGCCAAAAAAAGTATAGTAAATCTGTGTTTACAATACTTTAGGGTATTGGAGGTTGTAGACTAGAGTTTTTGCTTCAAAATGATGTAAAAAATTATGCTGCCTACTCCTTCATATAAAGCAATATATTGATTTAGTTTTTGTAAGACACTTTTTGCCAAGAAACACAGTATGCGTGGAGGCGTGAATCACCACTGAATAATGGGCCATTCTTGCCTGAGAAGACAAAAGAATTGCATAGTAATGAGCTGAAATGACTTGCATATTAATGAGGCATTTCAGTCAGGTAGGCTGTGAAAAAAACCTTCTGTGATGTCTCAAGCTCATCATGATATATGAAACATACAGAAAAATATTATTACAATATAAAGTAATGGTTTTATAGTATACTTTAAAATATAATGTATTTCTGTGATGCAAAGAGTCTGAATATAGGCTTTTAGTTTAAAAGCATGCACATTTGGAGAAATATTGGATTCTCATATGCTTATGTCAATTTTCTATACAGAGGAGTTATATTTATTTAATATTCATTGTCATTACTATGAGCGCTGGTGTTTCTATTCATACTTGAAGTCGGAGGGCGCTCTCTGTGCATTTTTAGTCCACAAATTCATCTAAAAGAAGAAGAGGCTATTCCATGAATGGAGTTTCCAATTCATACTGCAGCCGGAGGGCACTAAAGAAACAAAAACTCATCTAAAATTCATCTATAGAAGAAAAGAAAACAGGAACTAACTGCATGTCTTCTAGAGCTCGCTAACCATGACTTTTACATCCAGATAAACACTTTTCAAGACAATAAATACACGATTGAGACGATGAATGCATGTATTGCCTCTGAATTTGCGTCTGAATAGCGCTGACTCCGTGGGCGTGGCCGCATTAGCGGATAATGAGCTGAATCACGGACTTCTGACATGGCTCTCTTTTCATACAGATTACATAAACAGAAGGTTTGTTTTCGATTTGACTTACATGATTTAAAACCTGACATCTTAACGTTTTTTTAGACATAAGTGTAATTTTTCTGTGATTAGTATTCACTAAGTTACAGTTCATTTTCTGAGAACTATCAGATTGGACTTCGTTCAGAGGGAGAGGAGAAATCACGCATCATGTTAGTTTTCTTTATTTTACAAAAAGCACAACATTTTGTTTTTACTCTGAGTGTATACAAATAAAAGAAGATATTCTATAGTTTCAATTGATATATTACTTATGTCTCTATGACAAAACATGACGGAGTATTTTAAGTCTGTTTTGCTGCAATGTGAAAAAAAACCTGCAAAACGCGCCGGCGCGTTTTCAGACCTCAGAGAGTTAAGGACCTCATCAGCCATACTAAATATAATCAAGTCCTGCACAGTCAAGTGTACTCTTTCTTATATTACCTAGTGCTCATACAGTCATAACTTAGCATTAAACAGTCCCTAGTCAACATCTACTTTGCTATATTTGAGAGAAATTACTTGAGTACCACAAAAAGCATAAACAGACAATGGGTAGTAATCCAACAACAGCTCTCCAATTATGCACCTCATGCCCCCAAAACCTGTGTGAATTTCATAAAATCCAAACTCTGATAAATACAATGAACCATGAGGAGTTACAAGGAAGTACACATTTTTATCCATTATTAGCATAAGATTGATTTGTGCAAACTCTGTTGACATGCCAGGACCTATGTTAAGAAAAACCTAAGACTGAGCTTCTCGTCTTCCCTGCCAATCCGACTCTAAATCACGATTTCAGCATCCAGCTAGGCACATCCTCAATTACCCCATCAAATTCGGCCAGAAATCTTGGAGTAATCCTTGATGATCAACTGACCTTCAAAGACCACATTGCAAAGACAGCTCGGTCATGCAGATTTGCACTATACAACATCAGGAAAATCAGGCCCTTTCTAACAGAACATGCAACACAACTTCTGGTCCAGGCTCTGGTCATTTCTAGGCTTGATTACTGCAATGCACTTCTGGCTGGACTGCCATCATGCACAATCAAGCCTCTACAAATGATTCAGAATGCAGCAGCACGTCTCGTCTTCAACGAGCCCAAAAGAGCCCACGTCATGCCTCTCTTCATCTCTCTTCACTGGCTACCACTTGCTGCTCGCATCAAATTCAAGGCGTTGATGCTCGCTTACAGATCTACCACAGGCTCAGCACCCTCCTACTTCCACTCACTCTTACGAGTCTACACTCCTACCAGACACCTGCGCTCATTAAAGGAGCGAAGGCTTGTGGTAACATCACAGAGAGGCACAAAATCACTTTCCAGAACATTCTCATTCACTGTCCCTTGCTGGTGGAATGATCTTCCTGCCTTCATCTGGAATGCGGAATCCCTGGCAATATTCAAAAGACAGCTGAAAACCCATCTCTTTCGTGAGCACTTAACCTCATCTTAAAAAAAAAAAAAAAACCTTCTTATTCCTATCCTTTCACTTCCTCTAATCCCTCTCTATTGTAGTTTAGGATAATCTGAGCACTGCCTATAACTTGTATTATGAGCACTTCTTGTCTATTTGCCTCGTCATGGCAACTCACTTGTTGTATTCCTCACTTGTAAGTCGCTTTGGATAAAAGCGTCTGCCAAATGAATAAATGTAAATGTAAATGTAAAAAATCCCTTTCTGTATAGAGTGCCTTTCCACTGTATCTCAGTAGATGCTTCAAGAGCACACTGATCAAGAGCACACTGATCAGGCAAGCTTGCTTCTACTGCACTGCGTACTGCATCACTGTACAACTCTGCATGGAAAGGGGTGGATTGTTTCACTTGCAAAGTAGGAGCAAAGAATTTTGAAACTTGAGTTCAGATATGTTTGAAGTTGGTGGTTATTTGCAAGTGTCTGGCACACATTTTTGAAATTTTGAGTTCTTCTCACACATCTTTTGAAACAGGAATGCTTGCTTTCGAATCTCATAGTCCACAATCTTATTGTAACGAGGCAGCAGACTTGGGAAGATCCATTTGCAGCTTTATTACAATATCGTGGTCGTACAGGCAGGGGTCAGACAACAGCAACAGCAATGTAGTAGGCAAGACAGAATCAGAGACAATACCAGGCAGTAGATCAGGATGGGTGGCAGACAATACAAGAGTAATCAGTATCCAGGCAGAATGGTCACAAGGCAGGCGGCAGGCAGAGTACAGAGGTTCAGGGCAGTCCAAGGTCATACACGGGATAAACAAGACACGGGGGAAAACGCTCAGAAATGTATGCATAGCAAAACAAGACTTCGCGAAGCATGAAGGGTACAGAGAGTCCTTTATAGTCCATGGGATGAGCAGCAGGTGTGAGAGTGGGCAGTGTGTAATTAGTCCAGGTACATGGTGTGGGAAATGTATTCCATGAAATGACTAGTACTCCGGTGATGGCGCCCTCAGGTGGCGATCGGAGGGAGCCACAGAGACCGTCTCTGTGACACTTATGAGTGGGCCAAACTTGAGTATCAAAGCAGGATAGTGGCCAATGTAATGGTGCTTTGGTTTGAGTTTATGATCAGGAAACATCTCCTTTCTTGTCTCTAGATACTCCACAATGAGAACATTGAGCAAAAAAACTTGAGAGCGAGATATTTTAGGGGCACATATTAATTTCACAAGTTCTTTCAGCTGGACTGTCAGCTGCCATATCGGATCATCTGTATATGCAATCTTTTCACCTATTATAATAGGAAGAAGCCTCAGGAGAGACCAGTTTTTTGCTGCCTGGCCACCTATTTTAACTCCCTTCTCAACAACCTCTGAAGGAGTAGAAGTGGCATCAGATCCATGATAGTTGAACTGCCTGATTCTCTGGTTTAGCTGACTGTAGGTGAAGGAATTCTTTACCTTCACAAAGTACTTGATGTAAATGGCCAAGTCATATGCCACAGCCCCTTCAAACACATGTCCAATACAAGGTCGGAGGCCAGGCTGACAGACATGAAAGTAAGTGAGGAAATTGAAAACTGAAACAAATTTTAAACCTCTACTTTCTGTCAGGGCATCACTTCTTATCTGTTGTATTGCATCATTGTAGTTTTGCTTCATGGAATCATGGAACTCACTTCTAGATACCAGGCAATATCTACAGAGGTAAGTGGAGGTACTGAAATTCTCTGTGAAACCTCCAATATTGTGAGACCCCAAATTATCTCCAGCTAAGCAAAAAACTGATGCCTTAACAACATGCCCAGATATAACAAACCCATTTGTCTCCAGTTCCTTGATATCTGACAACATTGTGGAGAACACTTTGTTGTGGCCAAAATGTTCTTCCCTACACAAGAGCACAAGTTGTAAGTTTTCAACACTGGAATGATTAAACAGGTCAAGGTTGGTCAGTGTAAAGTAAACCATGTATCTTGTTTTTTTTTTTTTTTTTTTGCTGATCCAAGAGGATTAACAAGCTCGAAGGCATCTTGATACAGTATGAATTTTTTCCTTATACCTGACTTCCTAAACAGTGCATTGCTCTTGTAGACAGAGCCATCTCTCACATCACTTAGAACATGTGCAAAAGTGTCATCTACATGCTTTGTACATTCTTGCCACACAATTGGATCTTTTAGCAAAGCCTGCAAAGTCTCTTTTATTGGGATATACTGAGCAAATTGTTCCTTTCGATTATCATCAGTGCCCAAACTAATTGTCTTCTCTTATGTGCATCCTTATGTGCATCCTCAAACAGGACTAGCGAGCTGGCAATGGTAACGGCAAGAGCGTGTAAGTGTTTTGCTTAATATCTGTTCTGGGTCAGTTGCTTTGTTTATTATTTGCTGCTAGGAAGGATTCATTTTCAATTCTGCACTTGTCCTATTTTCTACCTTAACTATAATTGTATTTTAATTGTACTTGTTTAGATTAACAGCCACGTTTGCAGATTTTATTGGTGTTATTGCTCGTACTTGAGCAAAGTTTAGATTCGATTTTCAGCCATTCATGGGCTTTAGGCTTTTGCAGTGCTAATTTGCAATGTGGGCCTGGCTGTTTTCAATCACGTGTTAATAAGCAGTATATGTATTGTGTGTGTGCACGCTGTCGCGGAAACATCAGCAGGGGCGTTCAGCCTCCTCGTGTTCGAGCGACTCGGGTAAAGACCTGCGACTCTTCCTGCGCGACTCCACCGAGCAAGGACACCGGTAGGCACTTAAGTTTCTTCCTTCCTTTCACACTTTTCCTTCATCCTCAGTATGTGCTTTCAATACATTCCTGTTGTCTCTCAGCAACACTCCACTAACCCACTTAAAAGACAGTGCAATGCTTCTAACCTGTGTCCTATTTACTCCTCTTCTAACACTAATACTCCTCTCTCTGTCTCTGTGGGTCTATGGAATTATCAGTCAGCAGTTAACAAAGCTGACTTCATTCCAGCCTTTGCTACTAATTCTTCTCTTAACCCTCAGGGGTCTGAGGATTTTTGGGACCCTGGAGAAGCTTTGACATGCCCTGACATTTGTACTTTTTTCAGTTGTTCATAAACATATTATTGGAAAAAGTGTCATTACACTGTATTCAGCACAAACTAGGCTACAATAATATGTGAGGAACATGTATGTACATGTTTGTGTTTTTGAAGGAATAACATTTATGCGTGGTTATTGAAAAAACAAAAAACTTAAGTCACTGAAATAAAGCCAAAAAATATATATTAAATCTTTGTTCACAAGACTTCTGGGTATTTGAGGTTGTAGACTAGAGTTTTTGCTTCAAAATGAGGTAAAATTTATGCTGCCTGCTTGTTCATATAAAACAATAGAGTGATTTAAATTTTCTAAAACATCTTTGGTCAAGAAACACAGTATGCGTGGAGGCGTGAATCCTCATGTATAATGGGTGATTCTCACCTGAGAAGACAAAAGAATCACATAATAATGACCTGAAATGACTTGCATATTAATGAGGCCTTTCAGTCAGGTAGGCTGTGAAAAAACCCTCTCGTGATCATGATTCAAATCTCATCATGGTGTAAATCAAACATACAGAAAAAACAGCAATACTGTGAAATATTATTACAATTTAAAATAGTGGTATTCTATTATATTCTTTAAAATATAATGTATTTCTGTGATGCAAAGTGTCTGAACAATTATGTTACCTCTATGGCATTTCATATAGGCTTTTAGCTTAAAAGCATGCACATTTGGAGAAATATTGATGGATTCTCATATGTTTGTCAATTTTCTATACAGAATATATATTTATTCAGGATTTATTGTCATTACTATGAGTGCTGGATACTGTGTTTTGAATTCATACTTGCAGCCGGAGGGCGCTCTGTACACCTTCAGTCCACAAATGCCTGAGCACTAAAGAAGAATAGGCAATCCAGGAACTAACCGAACTAACAGAGGACAGAGATCGCTAACTATGGCTATTCAAAACACTTTTCAAGACAATAAATACACGATTGAGACGATGAATGCATGTATTGACTCAGAATTTGCGTCTGAATAGTGCTCCCTCCGTGGGCGTGGCCGCATTAGCGGATAATGAGCTGAATAACGGATTTCTGACATGGCTCTCTTTTCATACAGATTACATAAACACAGAATGTTAGTTTTTGATTTGACTTACACGATTTAAAACCTGACATTTCAACGGTTTTTTTAGACATAAGTCTTTTTTTTGTGATTAGTATTCACTAAGTTATAGTTCGTTTTCTGAGAACTATCAGATTGGACTTCCTTCAGAGGGAGACGAGAGATCATGCATCATGTTAGTTTTCTTTATTTTACAAAAAGCACAACATTTTGTTTTTACTCTGAATGTACACAAATAAAAGAAGATATTCCACAGATTAAAATGGTGTATAACTCTTAATTGTATGTGCAACATTAACGGAGTATTTTGAGTCTCTTTCACACTGGTAAGAAAAAAAACGCGGTGGTATCGCCGGCGATACCCTCAGACCTCAGAGTGTTAATATTTTGGGCTTGACTGAGACCTGAATTCGTCCAGAGGACTCAGCAACCCCTGCTGCTCTCTCTAACAACTTCACTTTCTCTTATACCCCTCGCCAGTCTGGGAGGGGTGGGGGCACAGGTCTTCTCATTTCTGACAATTGGAAATACTCGACTCATTCCTCTCTTTGCAACTACAATTCATTTGAGTTTCATGCTATTACAATCTCAATTCCTGTCAAAATTTCCCCCCAGGACAACTGGGTACCTTTGTAGAGGAACTGGACATGCTGCTGTCCTCATTCCAATAGGATGGTAGGCCACTTGTAGTTTTTGGTGATTTCAACATTCATCTAGAGCAGTGTTTCCCAACCCTGTTCCTGGAGGCACACTAACAGTACACATTTTCCAAATCTTCCTAATCAAATACACCTCATTCAACTCATCAGTTCGTTAGTAGAAACTACAAGACCAGAAATATATGGTTCAGATAAGGGAGACATTGGTGTGCCTCCAGGAACAGGGTTGGGAAACCCTGATCTAGAGAAGCCTTATGCTTCAGTCTTCCTCTCTCTTGTAGACTCATTTGATCTCAATCGGCTCATTACCACAAGTACACACAAATCTGGCAATCAACTTGACCTCATCTACACACGCAACTGCATCACTGACAACATTTTGGTAAAACCTCTGCACATTTCCGATCATTTCTTCATTACTTTTAATCTACAACTCCCCATTTGTTCACCACCAACCCCTCTACCAGTTACCTTCAGACGAAACCTGCGCTCTCTTTCTTCTTCTCATCTTTCCTCTGCTGTATCATCCTCCCTTCCCTCAACCACACAATTCTCATCTCTGGATGTGAGTACAGCAACAGACACTTTATTTTCCACCTTAACTTTATCTCTAGATAGTATCAGTCCTCTGTCATCTAGGCCTGCAAGTGCTACTCCCTCTAATCTCTGGTTATCTGATGTTCTTCGTGAACATTGGACCAAACTCAGTGCCAATCAAAGACCAATCTGACCTATATAGCTATCAATCTCTGCTCTCATCCTTTTCTGCTGAAATTTATGCTGCTAAATATTCCAATTTCTACAACAAATTCAACAGCGCTTCAAACACACACACACTTTTCAAAACAGTCAACTCTCTCCTCTGTCCCCCTCCACCACCACCCACCTCATCCTAACTGCTGATAATTTTGCAAATTTTTTCACTGACAAAACATCAGCCAGTTCTCTGCTCCACACACATAGGAACCCAAAACAACCACAAACACAGCCACAAACCTCTTCTCTTCATTCTCTCTCCTCACTGAGACAAAAGTATCTAAACTTCTTCTCTCCAGTCATCCCACCTCCTGCCCTCTAGATCCCATCCACTCACACCTTCTACAAGCCATCGCTCCTACACTTTTACCAGCACTTACACACATTATCAACACATCTCTCCACACTGGCACTTTCCCTAACACATTCAAGCAGGCTCAGGTAACCCCACTGCTTAAAAAACCCACATTAAACACGTCTCTTGTAGACAGCTACAGACCTGTTTCTCTCCTACCATCCATAGCAAAAACACTTGAACGAGTTGTTTTCAACCAGGTGTCATCTTTCCTCTCACAGAGCAACCAATTGGACATCAATCAATCTGGTTTCAAGAGTGGCCACTCGACCGAGACTGCACAGCTGTCGGTCACTGAATCCTTGTGGATTGCAAAGGCAAATTCCAAATCATCAGTTCTCATTCTGCTTGATCTATCTGCTGCCTTTGACACAGTGAATCATCAGATCCTTCTGTCCACCCTCTCATCACTGGGCATCACATGTACTCCACTTCACTGGTTTGAATCCTATCTCACAGGAAGGTCTTTCAGGGTTGCCTGAAGAGGGGAGATATCCAAAGCTCAGCAACTGACAACAGGGGTTCCTCAGGATTCAGTTCTTGGACCCTTCCTCTTCTCCATTTACACTACATCACTTGGTCCCATCACACAGGCAAATGGTTTCTCCTACCATTGCTATGCTGATGACACAAAACTCTTCCTTTCATTCCAACCAGATGATCCCACAGTAGCTGCACGAATCTCAAGCTGTCTGGCGGACATCTCGGCATGGGTGAAAGAACAACATCTGCAGCTCAACCTGGCTAAGACTGAGCTTCTCGTCTTCCCTGCCAATCAGACTCTAAATCATGATTTCAGCATCCAGCTAGGTACATCCTCAATTACCCGAATTGAGGCCAGAAATCTTGGAGTAATCCTTGATGACCAACTGACCTTCAAAGGCCACATTGCAAAGACGGCTCGGTCATGCAGATTTGCACTATACAACATCAGGAAAATCAGGCCTTTTCTAACAGAACATGCAACACAACTTCTTGTCCAGGCCCTGGACACTTCTAGGCTTGATTACTGCAATGCTCTTCTCGCTGGACTGCCATCATGCACAATCAAGCCTCTACAAATGATTCAGAACGCTGCAGCATGTCTCGTCTTTAACGAGCCCAAAAGAGCCCACGTCACGCCTCTCTTCATCTCTCTGCACTGGCTACCACTTGCTGCATCAAATTCAAGGTGTTGACGCTTGCTTACATATCTACCACAGGCTCAGCACCCTCCTACTTCCACTCACTCTTATGAGTCTACATTCCTGAGCGTAGGCTCGTGGTACCATCACAGAGAGGCACGAAATCACTCTCCAGGACATTCTCATTCACTGTTCCTTGCTGGTGGAATGATCTTCCTGCCTTCATCCAGAATGCAGAATCCCTGGCAATATTCAAAAAGATAGCTGAAAACTCATCTCTTTCGTGAGCACTTATTCTCATCCTAAAAAAATAACTATCCTTTCCTTCCTTTTATCCCTCTCTGTTGTAACTTATGATACTCTGAGCCCTGCCTAAAACTTGAATGAGCACTTCTTGTGTCTATTTGCCTCGTCATGATGACTCGCTTGTTGTATTCCTCACTTGTAAGTCGCTTTGGATAAAAGCATCTGTCAAATGAATAAATGTAAATGTAAATGTGGGATCATGAGTTCTGGGCAAAAACGCATATTTGAGGTCCTTTTTCACTTCTACCATGGCATCAGCTGTAGCACTGTGTATCGTCTGGATTTCATGGATACGATTATCAAAAAGTTCCCATAAACTGTCCTGGGTTTTGCTGGTGTTGATGATGATGGGCCTGATGTTTACTGTGGCTCTAAATGAAAAGAAAAACAATTAGTTACAAAGCATAAACTCACAGCATATATGAAGTATAAGTCACATAATTATTCAGATGACATAACTCCATAATGTCAGATGAAGACTGAAAGTGCTCACCAGGAGTTGCCACATTTTTGAACCTTGGGTCCAGCAGTGTAGCCACTGCCAATGCTCTGAATGACCACCCACATCTGGAGTGCAAACCTTCTTGCAGATGTGAGCCTGTTCAAAACACAAGCAAACCATATACTGATAAAAACAATATGACAATTGTGGCCAGTTACATGGGTAGAATGGTCATTGTGGCCTACCTAATTGTACAGTTGATTCCTGCACTGCATGTCCTTTTTTCTGTGCAAGCTTGTGCTGCAACATCCTGTAAAGTGGTAGAACTATTGAGTGAACATGTTGTAGAGAACGGAACACCTTAGGGGAGTGTCGTATGTCCCACATTATTTTCAGGAATGATTAATGATATATATGGGAAAATATAAGTAGGCATGGGAAGATCACTGTTTGCGGATGATGGGGCAATTTGTAAAAAATGAAGAAATGTAGAACATATAGTTAAAGTACAAGAAGGGATACAGAAGGTTGAGAAGTGGGAAATAAAGTGGGGTTTTAGATTTTCTATAGAGAAAGCCAAAGTTATGTTTTTTACAAGAAAGAAAATCAAGGAAAGTATTAATCTAAAACTATATGAAACTAATTTGGAGAAAGTTAAAACTTTTTGTTTTTTAGGAGTACACTTTGATGCAAGGATAACATGGGTAGAGCATGTCAGGAATGTGGAGGATAAGTGTAAAGTAATAAATACAATGAGATGTTTAACAAGTCTAGAATGGGGAGCAGATTATAAGTTACTGAAATATATATAAGCAAGTTTAATAAGATCAAGGATGGATTATGGAAGTGTGGTGTAGACCAGCCAAATCTGTACTTGTGAGACTTGATGTAATACAGGCTATAGCACTGAGATTACACCTAGGAGCAGTAAAAACTTTGCCAGTGTGAGGGACTCGACATGGAGGCAAGATGGAATCCAAATGCTGGAAGTTTAATAAATATCAGCAAACAAATCCAATACAAAAGGCAGAGACGTGGCCGATAAGGCAGGCAGAATAATCAGTGACAAGTAATCAGTCCAATCAGGCAACCACAGCAAAAACGATAACCAAAAGACAAAAATTCAATAAAGCAAGCACAATGGTCAGTAACAAGAAGGCAAAGAAACAGGCAATGAGAAACGCTTGGTAAGGCAGTGATAAACTGGCAATACTTCGCAAAGCAGCAGTGGAAATGCATGTCTATTTATACAGGAGTGAGACAGGAAGTAACCAACCAGCAAGAGTCCATGTTAGTATTCAGGAGAGGGCTCCCTCTGGTGGCTGGATGAATGAGTACCAGCCTCATCCATTACAGCCAGTGTGTGCTCTAGAAGTTGAAGCAGGAGAAATGCCACTGAACATTCAACGAAGACAATTGCTTGTAAACTATTGGATAAACCTAAACGATATGGACATAGTCATCCAACTAAAAGAATACTGCAAACTAACTGGGAAAGGGTGAAGTTTTTAACTATAGAATTCAACTGAGAATTTTTCGTAACAACAACGAAGGAAAGCAGCATTGACGAAGTACAACCCTTGCCTGGTCTGGGTCCAATTTCTGCTTTTGAAACAAAAGAAGAACCAGTGACATCAATCTGTGGCATCATCAACCGGGCCAAGGTCGCCATGCTGCGGGAACTGCAGTTTCTGGCAACTGCACTTTGAAGCCAAAAAAAAAATTCCATAGATGTGAAAACTGCAAAATGATGCAGAGGAATGTACAGGAATGTACAAGCAACTTGCCACTGCACGTCACTGTGTTTGGAGATCACGGGGCCTGTACCTTAAACATCAACAATTCTGTCCGGCAAAAGTTCCTGTCAAGTCTAAACCTCACTCACCTTCTGGAAGGTGGACAGGACATAGAGGAATATTCTCTCGAATGCATATCCATGAAACTAAACATCCAAAATGACATGCGCAATGCTCTGCGCTTTCAACAGTTGATGCATCCCAGAGGAAAGGAAAATCAAACATGAGATCTCCTTCTCAACTCACATCTTTCTCCTAGACAGAAATGAGATCAAGTGAACATCAAACTGAGACATAAGGCTAAGTCTCCTGCTTCTCACATGTTTCTCCTGAGACAAAAAATGACATTCTTTCATGTTTGTCTCCTCTAAAGCTTCATAAGAGATCTCGGTAACATCACTCACTGTGCTCAGATTATTCTCCATAACCAAAGACACTCACACTCTCACATTTATCTCCTCTAAAGCTTCATAAGAGATCTTGGCAACATCACTCACTGTGCTCAGATTATTCTCCATAACCAGAGACACTCACATTCTCACATTTAACTCCTCTAAAGCTTCATAAGAGATCTCAGCTACATCACTCACTGTGCTCAGATTATTCTCCATAACCAGAGACACTCACACTCTCACATTTATCTCCTCTAAAGCTTCATAAGAAATCTCAGCTACATCACTCACTGTGCTCAGATTATTCTCCTTAGATAGAGACACTCACATTCTCACATTTATCTCCTCTAAAGCTTCATAAGAGATCTCAGCTACATCACTCACTGTGCTCAGATTATTCTCCTTAGATAGAGACACTCACATTCTCACATTTATCTCCTCTAAAGCTTCATAAGAGATCTCGGTAACATCACTCACTGTGCTCAGATTATTCTCCTTAACCAGAGACACTCACATTCTCACATTTATCTCCTCTAAAGCTTCATAAGAGATCTCAGCTACATCACTCACTGTGCTCAGATTATTCTCCTTAACCAGAGACACTCACATTCTCACATTTATCTCCTCTAAAGCTTCATAAGAGATCTCAGATACATCACTCACTGTGCTCAGATTATTCTCCTTAACCAGAGACACTCACATTCTCACATTTATCTCCTCTAAAGCTTCATAAGAGATCTCGGCAACATCACTCACTGTGCTCAGATTATTCTCTTTAGATAGAGACACTCACACTCTCACATTTATCTCCTCTAAAGCTTCATAAGAGATCTCAGCTACATCACTCACTGTGCTTAGATTATTCTCCTTAGATAGAGACACTCACATTCTCACATTTATCTCCTCTAAAGCTTCATAAGAGATCTCAGCTACATCACTCACTGTGCTTAGATTATTCTCCTTAGATAGAGACACTCACACTCTCACATTTATCTCCTCTAAAGCTTCATAAGAGATCTTGGTAACATCTTGCACCGTGCTCAGCCCTTACGAAACAATAATATATGGGAATATATTGAAAAATATATAATGTGACATATTACATAATACATTTCCAAATATTATAACCGGTGCTAATATTTTCACTATACATCAATATATGCGTTGACAATATAGTATGTATTGAACATATAAATATATTTAGAATCAAAGACTAAAATAAATCTCAGATTTGATCTTTTATTGGGTAAATTGCATATAGAGGTTTCCACATAAATGTGAATTAATTTATACACATACGTATATATAGACTTATTCATGGAATGAGTCAAAGCAGATTTCTGGTTCCTTGCATGATTTGCATGAATATGAATATAGGGGGAGATCTGCTAGTATTTATTGTTGTATTACTTTGAATTTTAGAAGGGTTTGTGGTGTGTGTATATTCATGGAGTTACCGTGGTGCTGAAGAGTAGAGCCTGTATATAGAATAACGATAGACCATTTACGCAAAAACCGGAAACACGTCAACGAAGCGTAAACCCAGTTCCGGTGTGAGCTTTGTTGGCGGAGAAATGGCAGCTAGAGTGTTTTCGACGAGCCTGAGTTGTCTTCCGAAGTTCACCAGCGCCGATGTGGTGAAGAGTGTGGAGATGCATTCGTCTACTAAAGGGAACAAATTGGACAAGGGATATAAATTCCACGAAGAGTTTATCCACAATTACCAAGGTAAGCTTTAGCCATAGCCGTATCACCGGTTATAACTTTGTTTACGTTAACTGTAAATCTTAGGTGTTGTGAATTTGTAATATAAGGTATAACACATCGCACTGAATATGTTGTGTGTATGTTTAAGTGAGAAGGCATGAGATTAACATAACAACCAGTAATTTGGTGAAGCTGTACTAGGTAAATGTGAAATGTTACTGACATTGTCTTGTAAAGTTGTGTATTTCTCTGTGAGATATCACGTAATGTTTTCTTGTTGCATGCGGTTATAGTATCAAATATACTCCAGGGACAGGTAGTAGTGAGAGGTAGATGCTTCAGGTCAATGAGAAAGAGCGAGGAGCCTCACAAACTGGAGGTATGAATATAGACAGAATGCCGGTTGGCAAAAGTTACCCGTTCTTTCGTGTTCACTCTTCTTGCTGCGGTTGCGGCACTTTCTTCACTTACTATTATTTTACTGAAAGTAGGGTGACCAGACGTCCTCTTTTTCCCGGACATGTCCGCTTTTTTGATACCTATATAATAAAATAACATTGAACATACATGAAATGTAATCATATTTGCATTATGTACGCAGCTCTGCACACCCATTACTCTCGATGAAATATCTCACAAACTCACTTCACTCCTCTTTTTTACCAACTCAAATCTGGTCACCCTACTGAAAGTTATAGTTTCATGTTATTATGAACATTGATGTAGCAACATAAGTATGACTTAATTGTAACCTATTTAATCTATTGTGTCTAGATATCACTGGATGCAGAAAGTGCCAACCTGAAAGCTTTCTCCTGCAGTTGTGCGGCTGGTAAAGGATTCTGCAATCACATAGTTGCCATCCTGTACCAGACCGCACATTATTCACAGCTGGGTCTGCAGGCTGTTCCACCCCCCCTGGCCTGCACAAGTGGCTTGCAAAGATGGCACAGACCAAGAACACAGGTGGGTTTGTGATAAACATGTCATTATGATTTAAGAACCGATGTGTATCTATAACAACTGTAAATTATTATAAAAACACCCCCAGTAGTGACTACAGACTGTAATTGCTTTTTGTCTTTTACTTTTAAGGGAATCCATCCTGAACCGGTTAGTGAGCTGGTGGTGCAAAAGCCCAAAACAGTTGGCAAGGACGGTCTGAGGTCCACACTGTACAAGGCCTATACAGGTGATTAATTTAACTTTTTGTTGCTTTGTGAGAGCAAGTTAAGTTTTTTTTTAATGTTATGACTAACCAAATTATGGTTACCGCAGATATAGTGAATAAAATTTAAATGTAGTTATGCACTCATGTCTAACTTTTCTTTTGTGTGACCAATAATCTTGTGTTTCTCTTGTCTAGGACCACTGCCAGATCCATATATGATGGCATCTGGAAGCAAATTAAGCCAGGTGCAGCCCCAACCTCTCATGGCTGTTGTATTGGATGGGGTTTCTGAGATGGAGCTGACGCCATCTAAATTTGGGTCTGTCCCTCGTGGATCCCCCATGTCCTATCACTGTCCACCCAAGAAGTCCAGTGACCTCCTCCTACACCACATGGCTCCAGAATTTCCATCCCTACCTGTGATGCAGCACACTTTTCCCAGGTTGCATTTCGTCCCGACCTTGCATCAGTTAATGCATCTCCAGTCTCTTGAAGTGTCACCGCAGCTGTCCTGCGAGATAGCAAAAGAAACTCAGCAGCAATCCAAATGTCCTGCGTGGACACAGCTACGGCAACCAAGGCTGACTGCTAGTCGTTTTTGGGATGCTTGTTGTAGTAGGGCGTGTCGTGCAGAGCTGGAGTCTGCAGCTATTCAGATGATCAGAGGCTCCACAAAGCAAACAGCTGCAATGAAGCGTGGTCTACTAGTGGAGCCTGAAGTGCTGGCAAACTATGCTGAACTGTTGCGAGTTAATGTGTTACCAGCCGGGTTCGTCATTCACCCTGACGCACCACATCTCGGGGCCAGTCCAGACGGTCGGGTGTATGACCCTTCAGAGTCGCCTCCTTTTGGCCTGGTTGAGGTGAAGAGCAGCACAAAAACTGATCCATCTCAGGTTGCTCACCTCAAGGTGCAGGAAGGCCACGCCAGTCTGAGGCGTTCACATAAGTACTACTGGCAGGTTCAGGGCCAACTGGCAATCACAGGACTGACATGGTGTGACTTTGTTACCGATACCCTATCAACTTTAACTGTGGAAAGAATTTGGCGTGATGACTCATTCATAGCGGAAATGAAAGAGAAATTGGATATATATTATTATGGCACATACATGAATGCATACCTTGAATTACACTAATCTTGTCTTTACCAATCAGTTTAGCCTTCTGTCTTACTGTTGATAATCTGTAATGTTATTTTTTATTGTAAATGTTTGATGTTATTTGAGTTGTTATTAATCAGTTGATGTTACGCATACCAAAAAATTAAATGATGCACAATTTTGACCAAAATTGTTTTATTTGTTCATTGAATTTTTTAGTGAAATCAAAGTCACATTTCAACAGAAAAATATTAAGAATATAACAATTATTTAATTAGATTTTTAAGAATATGTGGGAACACTAAATTATTTACATACTATTTATTTACACATTATACATTATTTACATACCAAACATTAATTCACTCTTCAAAACAAAAAGGTCCTTGATAATTTGCCAAAACACAGCAGTTAAGCCAGATCTGATTCACACTGCCAATCAGTGTGAGCGGCACGGGAGAGTCCCAGATGTGAAAGGACTTTATCCTACCGATCACTCTTTCTACTATAATTCTGAGGCGGGCAATGGCTTGGGTTTGTTCCGTTTCCTCCTTGCTGAATTGAGCTGAACGCTTAAAAGGTGGAATGATGAGCTTAGATTCAACGTCAGCAAGGAGGTCTTGAATGAGGAACCCTTTGTCCGCCATGACATCGTCTCCTGGCTCCAGCAAGGGAAGGACTCCACTGATCCTGGTGATCTCCTTATCTGAGATGCACCCAGTGTACAGGGGTGAGATGAATGTCACCAAACCATTGGGAGCAACTCCAATTAGCCCTTTCAATGTCGTCCTGTTTTTGTAACTTGAAAATGTTTCTGACTGTAAGGTCAGGGATGAGGCTGTCTCCAGGGCAATTTCTGTGCAGTCCAGTATCACTCTGACATTGGGACAGTACCTCTGGAATTTAAGGGGCATAGTGGACTTAACCTTTTCCCTGCTTATCCAGATGGGAAGTGAGCTCAGCATCATAAAAAGATAATTGGCCCAGGTGATGGTAACCCTGCTAACCCTGGCAATGCTCACATTGAACATGTCAGCAATGAGCTGCTCCTTCATGCCAACAGCAACCCGCATGGAGTACATCAAGAACTCATCTATTAATGGCATGATGCGTGGTGGGCTGGGATCTTCGCAGCCTTCCTCACCTGCCCTCTGTGCTTTGGTCCAGTACACCAGTCTAAGTGCAGATGGTGCAATCGACTCCCAAAAAATAGTAAAAACACTCTCGGATGGAAATTTGGTGTAGAAACGTATTTGGTCGTCCGACGAACAGTATCGGCTGAAGAGAGTAGGGGGTGGTAGACCAATGTTTTGCAACTTGGCTTCTAAGTCATGGATGTAATCCAAAGCCTCATCCAGAGCACCTGTAAAGATAAAGAAATTAAAAACCAGTCTTAACATATTTATGCTACCTTTCAACACAACACAGTAATCATGTTTTAAAAAGTATTTTAAGTATTTAATTACAAATTACATTTCATTTATTTTTGTTAAGGAAAATACAAATGACAAAATACTCAAAAGTAATTAAATACATGTAATTAAAATAGGGAAGGGGGGGGCACAACCTAACACAGGGCCAGTTGTAACACTTGTTTTAAATACTTCCACACATGCTAGTATGATGAAACTTAGTGTATTTACTAGCTGCCACATAAATAAATTGTTTCTGTTACGAATACAGCTCCCCCGGTGCATCCTCCGGGCCACCGGAGGGAGCCGTCACCCGAATATTGACTCACTGCTATCTGGACTCCATTACCCATAGGCCCGCATTCCTGGGACTGATCACTTCCGCACCTGCATCCGATCACACTCACACTATTTAAGACTCACACACACACACACCATCGCGAAGTCTTGATTTGCTGTAAGGGATCATTTCTGAGCGTTTCTTTGTGGATTGATTCTCTGTTATTACCTGGACTGTTTATCTCTGCTGAACCACCGCCGCCTGCCTTGATTACTGCCTGTTCCTTGATTCTGTGATTATTTGCCGCCTGTCTCGACCCTTGCCTGTGACTCGACTCTGTCCCATTGCTGCCAGCCTCGACCTTTGCCTGTCCCTGGTTACGGTACTGTCTTGCCCCTGTCTGTTACCATTGCCTTTTAATAAAAGCTGCAAATGGATCCACTGTCTACTGACCCATCATTACAGAAGACTTCGCCACTCAGCGATCCAGCAGCTCTGGCCCAGCTCTCCACGGAGTTATCAGCTCAAGCCAGCCAGCTAGCCATGCACCACCACCAGCTCACACGCCTCACTTCACTCACGGAGGAGCTGGTGAAAACGCTGCAGGGCCTACGCTTCAATCCCACCGAGGCCTCCACGCCGCCACCTGCGGCTCCCGTCGCACCCACGCCCGCCAATCCACCGCCTGTGAATCCACGTCTGGCTCTCCCAGAGAAGTTTGATGGTACACCAACCAAATGCAAGGGCTTCCTGCTGCAATGTTCGCTATATGTGAACCAACAACCCTCCTTGTATGCCACGGACACCAGTCGTATCTCTTTCGTCTGCTCCCTACTGACTGGTAAAGCTCTGGATTTGGCCACCGCTGTCTGGCGGGACGATGGTTCGGCGTTCCTTTCGTTTACCGACTTCCTACAGCGATTCAGAGAGGTATTCGAACACTCAGTGGGCGGCTTGAGCCCGGGCGACCAGCTACTCTCCTTGACCCAAGGTAAAACCACGGCGGCAGAATACGCCTTGCAATTTCGCACCCTGGCAGCGCAAACAAACTGGGTAGAGGACACGCTGAAACTGCTGTTCCGTCGCGGATTGTCTATGGAGTTACAAGCGGAGCTGGCATGTCGAGACGAGGGCAGCTCATTGAACTCATTCATCGAATTGGCCATCCATGTCGACAACTTACTTCGCACTCGTCGGCCCACCCGGGCAATCACCTCCAACAGCTCGAATTCTGAGCCCATGCAACTCGGTTTCACGCCTCTCAAACCTGAAGAGAGGGAAAGAAGACGCCAACTACACCTCTGCTTCTACTGCGGGCAATCGGGTCACATCAAAACTAACTGCCCGATCCGGCCAGAGTCTACGAATGCCAAAGCGGTGAGTTCCATCCAAGCTCATAACTACTCATCTAACAGCTTCAAAATCCCTGTTCAACTCACACTTAATGACCATATCATCTCCACACATGCGCTTCTGGACTCTGGGGCAGCTGGAAACTTTATGTCTGATACCTTCATCTCAGAACACAACATTCCATTAATCAACTGCCATTCTGTATTAACAGTGGAAGCGTTAGATGGGAAGCCCATTGGACGAGGAAAAGTAGCCCACATCACATCTGAGCTTCAACTACAAGTCGGCATCCTTCATCAAGAACAAATCAGTTTCTACGTCATTCACTCACCACATAACCCCATCATCCTGGGTCTGCCTTGGCTACGCTCACATAACCCGCATGTATCATGGAGAGAGGGGGAAATACTCCAGTGGGACAGCCGCTGCCTCAACCACTGTCTGCGACCAGTAAAACCACTACCACTTCAAACGATAAGATTGCAGGCCGAAGCCCCTGAGAAAGTGAACATCCCCACCGTGTACGGCGATCTTGCAGTAGCCTTCAGCAAACAGAAAGCCACCGAACTTCCCCCGCACCGCTCCAGTGACTGTGCAATTGAACTATTACCCGGAACAGCTCCTCCCAAGGGTCGAATCTTCCCTCTCTCTCAACCTGAAACTATGGCCATGAAAACTTACATTGAGGAAGAGTTAGCCAAGGGGTTCATCCTGCCATCCACCTCACCGGCCTCTGCCGGATTTTTCTTTGTCAAGAAGAAGGACGGAGGTTTAAGACCCTGTATTGATTATTGTGGCCTAAATGACATAACCGTGAAATTCCGTTATCCCCTGCCTCTGGTGCCAGCAGCCCTTGAACAGTTAAGACAGGCCAAGTACTTCACAAAGTTAGATCTCCGGTGCGCCTACAATCTCATTCGTATTCGAGAAGGGGATGAATGGAAGACAGCCTTCTCCACAACTTCCGGCCACTATGAAACCCTCGTCATGCCGTTCGGCCTATCCAACAGTCCAGCTGTGTTCCAATCCTACATAAACGACGTATTCAGAGACATGTTAAATCGCTGGGTCATAGTCTACATTGACGACATTCTAATCTACTCAAACTCCCTTGACGAACACATTCAACATGTGAGAACCGTTCTGCAGAGACTCATTGAACACCAATTATACGCCAAAGCCGAAAAATGTGAATTCCACCAAACCTCCACCGCCTTCCTCGGATATATCATCAGCAGAGACGGGGTCGCCATGGATGACGGTAAAGTAAGGGCAGTACTGGAATGGCCCAAGCCACACACGCTGAAGGAATTACAGTGATTCCTGGGCTTTGCCAACTTCTATAGGCGGTTTATTCGAAACTTCAGCTGTGTAGCCGCTCCCCTGACCTCCATGACCAAGCGCTCATCTTCTCGTCTCCAGTGGTCCAAAGAAGCGGACATAGCATTCCAAGAACTCAAGAATCGTTTCACGACAGCCCCCATTCTCCGCCATCCGGATCCTAAACGGCCGTTCATTGTAGAGGTAGACGCCTCCAACACTGGGATAGGCGCCGTCCTGTCCCAACGCCAAGGCGATCCTGAAAAGATGTATCCCTGCGCCTTCTACTCCCGTAAGTTGTCAGCGGCTGAAAGGAATTACGATGTAGGGGACCGGGAGTTACTGGCCATGAAGGCCGCCCTCGAGGAATGGCGCCATTGGTTGGAGGGGGCGCAACACTCATTCACTGTACTCACCGATCACAAGAATCTCGAATATCTCCGCACAGCCAAGAGACTGAATCCCCGACAGGCCCGCTGGGCTATGTTTTTCACCCGGTTCCAGTTTAATGTCACATACAGGCCCGGTTCAAAGAACACCAAAGCAGATGCGTTATCATGCCAATCTGAGCACATTGAGCAGCCTAAAACCGCAGAACACATCATTCCCGAGTCACTCCTTCTTACACCCGTTCAATGGGATATCATGACCGAATTGACACAGGCCAACGACCAGACTCCTCCACCTTCCACCTGTCCCCCCAACCGCACATACGTCCCTGCAAACATGAGAGAAAGGGTTCTCCATCATGTACATGACTCAACCAGTTCTGGTCACCCTGGTATCACCGCCACCCTCGACTTACTACAGAATCGCTTCTGGTGGGAGTCCTTGCCACGAGACGTCACACAGTTCATCCACCGCTGTACAGCCTGTCAGACCTCCAAACCATCTCACCAGTCACCTGCCGGGTTACTGCAGCCACTTCCCGTTCCTCAGCGCCCTTGGTCCCATATCTCCATAGACTTTGTCACTGATCTGCCGATCTCTCAGGGCAATACCACTATCCTCACTGTAGTGGATCGGTTCTCCAAAGCCTGTCGCTTAATTCCACTCCCCAAACTGCCCACCGCCCTCAAGACTGCAGAACTCTTATGCAACTATGTGTTCCGGCTTTATGGTTTACCTGATGACATTGTGTCAGACAGGGGTCCTCAGTTCACTTCCAGGGTCTGGGCCGCCTTCTTCAAGAACTTGAATGTCAACATCAGCCTTACATCAGGCTATCATCCTGAGTCGAATGGACAAACGGAACGCAACGGAAACGGAAACGGAACTAACTCGCTTTCTCCGAACCTATTGCCAGCATCAACAGGCAGAATGGAGCCGCTATCTCATGTGGGCAGAGTATGCTCAAAATTCGCTAAGGAAACCCTCAACCGGCATTACCCCGTTCCAGTGTGTCTTGGGTTACCAACCACCGTTGTTCCCCTGGTCTGGCGAACCCTCGGAATTACCTGCGGTCAATGCATGGATGCAGAGGAGTGAGGAAACCTGGGACCTGGCTCATCATCATCTCCAGCACGCAGTCAGGAGACAGGAAACGCAGGCCAACCGGCGTCGACGACCCCATCCTCAGTATACCGTGGGCCAGTGGGTGTGGCTGTCCACACGAGACCTCCGCCTGAGGCTACCCTGCAGAAAGCTCAGTCCCAGGTATGTCGGGCCTTTCCAAATTCTAAAACAAATCACTCCAGTATCTTTCCGTTTAGATCTGCCTACTAATTATCGCATTTCTCCCACTTTTCATGTTTCGTTACTGAAACCCTCCGGGGGTCCGAGAGGGGAGCCGGAGGGAGCTGAGGGTCCACGTCCCCCACCGTTGATAATCGAGGGCGAGGAGGCCTATCACGTTCGAGAGTTGCTCGATTCCCGACGCCGGGGTCCGAGGCTCCAGTACCTGGTGGACTGGGAGGGGTACGGTCCAGAGGAGCGATCCTGGGTCAATGCCAGCGACATTCTGGACCCCAACCTCATGGAAGAATTCCATCGGACGCATCCGGAGAGACCGGCCCCGCGACCTCGTGGAAGACCTCGGCGTCCACCTCCTCGCGTCAGGAGCCGCTCGCAGGGTGGGGGCTCTGTTACGAATACAGCTCCCCTGGTGCATCCTCCGGGCCACCGGAGGGAGCCGTCACCCGAATATTGACTCACTGCTATCTGGACTCCATTACCCATAGGCCCGCATTCCTGGGACTGATCACTTCCGCACCTGCGTCCGATCACACTCACACTATTTAAGACTCACACACACACACACCATCGCGAAGTCTTGATTTGCTGTAAGTGATCATTTCTGAGCGTTTCTTTGTAGATTGATTCTCTGTTATTACCTGGACTGTTTATCTCTGCTGAACCACCGCCGCCTGCCTTGATTACTGCCTGTTCCTTGATTCTGTGATTATTTGCCGCCTGTCTCGACCCTTGCCTGTGACTCGACTCTGTCCCATTGCTGCCAGCCTCGACCTTTGCCTGTCCCTGGTTACGGTACTGTCTTGCCCCTGTCTGTTACCATTGCCTTTTAATAAAAGCTGCAAATGGATCCACTGCCTACTGACCCATCATTACAGTTTCATTATTTTTTTTAAAAAAATTATATTATTTTATATGAACACTTAATATAATATATCGTGCTATAAAATTAATTTGGGGAAAAAATAAATACTCTAAACCCAAAGTAGGTTTACAAAAATGGAGAAAGTCAAAAAGCGTTAGGTTGTGCCCTGCTCTCCCCTACTGCCCATCTCTGGCCCCTTACAGCTAGACAGCATGAGACTATGTTACAGATGTAGGCTAACGTTAGTTGAATTTCGTGAACAGCTTATATTATAAACATTAATTTGTTCAGGTAGAAGTGCATTTATCCAATAACGGTACACGTAACGTTAGTTGACTAGCGTTAACTAAACATTATGAACAATCTTACCTGCAGGTGGGTGTGTCACGTAGTCGTGATCCATCCTTACTGCCTTAGCCACCATGTCGCTATCTTCACAGCATAGCTGTACAGACTGACGTTTGAAGGTTCTGTCATATACTGACTCCCTTCTCAAAGGAGCAGTAAAGTTGTTCCAAGGGAATAGGCTCGGGACAACACCACTCTTCAGGCGACGAACGACACAGCCACCACTGTAATCAGCCGGAGCGAAGTGCCGGCTGCAGACATAGGTGCTACCTGTTTTTACATTAAAACTATGCCCTTCCTCTCTTCGGATCGCCTGTATCCATTTGGGTTTCAGGTTTGGATCCACAGGAAAAGAATGAAATGAAAGGTAGGGCTGTTTTTGGTTGGAAGACGAACAGCCTGGAACACAACAGAAACTGCGACTCTTCGACTCTGCCATTTTTCGTATCTGCCGCTATGATAACAGGAAATTCTACTACACTTCATTGACGTATTTCCGTTCGAAAAATGCGGAAGTGCGTAAAAGGTCTATTGGACAAACACTTGTAAGCAGAGGTGGGTAGTAACGAAGTACATTTACTTCGTTACATGTACTTGAGTAGTTTTTTGGAAAATTTGTACTTTTTAGAGTAGATTAAAATGTGGGTACTTTTACTATAACTTGAGTACATTTGTAATGAAAAATCTGTACTTTTACTTCGCTACAATGGGCAACGTTCCTCTCGTTACTTTATTTTAATTCAATACTGTAAATGTTAAGAAATGCGTAGTTTATTCCATGCGCGCTGTCTCTTTTTTCATGAACGATGCCCCATTCACAAATGAATCACTCTTTTGAGTCGATCCTGTTCAAAGACTTGATCAAACAAGTTGGTAAAACTGTCTAAATTGGTTCGCGAATCCGTTTGAATGATTTGTTCAGTTCCTGCACGCACTGAATCGTCTTAAGCGGTTTCTCACTCGGAGCGGATGAAGTGGCAGTGGACCTACTGTCAATTAAAAGCAAATCTGCAAATGCATCCAATTGTTTGCCAGCGATGAAGACCTTTATTAGTTTGAGCTGCGTATGCTGTCTGTGAACAATTCCACAGGTAGGCCTATCGATTTCATTTGATTTTACTTCATGATACAGCCAATAGCCGACATTTTACAACCAAACAGATTATTACATCACTATAACAAAAGTATGTAGTATTTCTTTACCGTTTTTATGGGCATATATCTTAATTTATACATTAATTTATACATATACTATTGCGCAATGGAGGCGCCAGCGACCTGTTCGTCTTGAAAATGAACGCTTTGCGTTGACACAGTTAAGCAGTTTACAAGCGCCTGCTGAAATATAGCCTACATTTGATAACATTTTGGAGAACAGACCGAAGAAGATCCGTCAGTGTGTATTTTATCATTGTTTGTGTCAAGTTCAGATATGAGCGCGAGCACATGTAAAGAGTTTTCTCTCTTCTTTAAAATGTAACGTTAGCTGTATACGTTATTAATATAGTAACGATACATTCGGGTTACAGATGCTAGAAATAATGCTTGTCTCTTCTATGTTTGTTTGTTGCAAAGATATCTAATTATGATAATAAATTAAATATCTATTTAAATAATAAACATTAAATAATAACATGCTATTGTGTGTGTGTGTGTGTGTGTGTGTGTGTGTGTGTGTGTATATATATATATATATATATATATATATATATATATATATATATATATATATATATAAAAGTAACTAGTAACGAGCTACTTGAGTAAGATTTTTATTGGATATTTTTTTACTCTTACTCAAGTAACTATTAGGTTTATTACTTTCACTTTTACTTTGAGTAAATATTTCTATAAGTACTTGTACTTTTACTTGAGTACAGTTTTTGGATACTCTACCCACCTCTGCTTGTAAGATATGATATGTTTAAAAAATAATGGCTGGGCACTTCTTACAGTGATTCCCTAAGTGCTTTAGTATAAGCAGGTGTGCTATTTTAAACTATATATGTTCGAAAATATAAAACATGTATGCAACAGTTCGTAGAGTTGGGAAGAAGAAGGCAGGAACCGGCGAAGATTTAAAGACTTTAATCCAAATAAATAAACAAACTGAAAGTAATAATAAAAAGATAAACAAAACACAACGTAAAATCCAGGCCTGGTCCTCTATATTATTCTGTATTTTTAATTTACAATTATTTAATTTAAATATATTTATCCTTCATATATTAGGAAATATATTTTCTTTCCGTAAAGGTGGCTATTATTCTTAGCTAGAGAGTTAATTTTTCAATTTTATTTTAAACTCACAATCAAATTACATACATACATGATAATAAAATCCATTGATTTTATTACAGATATATTAAACAAAGAAAAATGTTATGTAGCAACCATAAAGAAATTGTATACAATTGTATACCATACCATTATTCATCTACAATTACAACAAATTCTTGTTGTGGTTATGCATTCATTCAATCAATCAATCCCTTTCCAATGTGTTTGGGAAATGTGATGCATATGCAATGCCTGGCATTGAAGACAAATTTAAAAAACATTAGTTTGCTTAAAATATTTTCAAGAACTAGAACTTTTTTCTTTTTATAGGATTCTCAAGTAAGCTAACAATGTGAAAACAAGTTGCTCCTGTTACAATGTCCTGCTGGAGATCTAGTCCTGTGCATGACAATTCATTCACAAAAGCAAGATGTCTCTCATTTGAAAAATTGTCTCCATCTTTATAAAAGAAAAAGAAGTCAATTTGACCATAACATACTTCATTTCCATCATGAAATGTCACGGTGCAATTGTTTCTTCTTTTGGCTCTGACATACTGCTTTGAGGAATAGACAGTTCGGCCTATCTGAACTCTGCTAAATGCCTTCACAACATTACTATGTAAGCTATGTCCTAAAAACGTTTCTAATGTAGACATGTCTGCGCAATCCAGCAAAAGATTGAAGGTAACACCCATTTCTTTCACTCTAAAGGCACCTGTGTTTGAAAAACAAAAATGACTTGTGTCATTTGTCATCTTGGCAATGAAATCAGCAGTGGTATTACCAATTTTGGTGGTTTGAGCAATATTTGGGAGACACTGAATAAGTTTCACTGCATTTACCATTTGTAGAGGAATATTTTGAGTTCCATGAATGAGACGAAGCAAATGTCCATTTTTGTCCTCAAAGTGAAAGCAAGAATGGGTCCACAAAGGTCCAAGAGCTCTAACACTGTCTGCTAAATGAACTAATAAGTTAACATTGGCTGTCAGGTATCTGTCACCATAAAGCTCATTCATCTGAGAACAAAACTTCCACAGAAGTTTCTCAGCGTGATCTATTTGTGCAAAGGTTATGGAATCCAAAAGAAGAATGAACATTGCTTCACTTAGCAGCAGAAAGTGATTGTAGTACAGGTTTGCAAGAATACCTCGAAAAACTACTGGCCCAAAGAACAACAACATACACCGGTACTCTGAAGCTTTATAGTACATTCTGTGGACAGAAACAGAGCGAGGGAAACGTGTTTTAAATGGTGGTTGAATTTCACTCATGCGTTTGTCTACTTCACTAATTGATCTGACCATGCTAAAAGAACAGCGTGAGAATTCTATGGAAAACCACAAATGCATCAAAAGTCACATTACACAAAGAAGCACAGAATGCATGTAATCAACACCTGTGCCTAAGATCAAATTAAAGCTATTTACTGTGCTGAGGTATGTGGGACCATTAACTCCACGCACTATGGTTTCTGAATCAAATGACAACTTGGCATCTTCCACAAATCTCATATGAGTACGTGCAGGACCCTTTGGATCTTCAGTTTGAAAGAGGAAAGTATGCACATGTCCCCTTTCTCCTGTTTTAATTGTCTTGCCAGGCTGTTCACATTTTAAACATCCAAAATGTCCATTGTACTGAATAGTATTTAACACTAAAGCTTTTGCGGGTAAATCACAAGTACCTGCAATGGTTAATACTCTGCAAATAAAGGGACTATCTGATTCATAAAATTTAACAAGGACTCCATCTCTTTGTATATTATTAAGAGTGTCACACAGCGGTTTAAGGAAAGTCAGCATAGATGGTTTTGACTCACCAAACCAAAGACCTGCAAGAATTTTCTCTGTTTGTACGCTCAACAAAATTTAGTTCATTTATGATACAATAAAAAGGCCACACTGAGAATTTAGAGGACTTGAAAACAGGAATGCCATCTGTTCCAGAGTAAGGAAATATTGTGGGAATCACTAAGTAACCCACCACCTGCCAAAAACTTCTGATATACTTGTCCATCATATATATCCTCTACATTGCACTGGCCCTTTTTTTGTCTAATGAATCTAAATTTTAACTTTTCCTCAAAACCTTTTTTTGCGAACAATGCCTTAATTTGAGATTCAATTGGAACTTCAATGAAATATGAAGTTGATACCTCTGCTTCACAGACCTGACACTGGCCGTTATCGCTCTCTACTGACATGTAACAACCGTTGCAATATTTGTGCACAATAAATGAGGGACCTGCATTATCAAAGATTTGTTTGATTTTTTTTAGATTTCCCAGGCACTCTGTTTAATGTTCTACTGGACAATGCAGGGAGATCAATTTGACCAAGTCACTCAGGGCTTTCCCTGTAATTTTGTGTCTATTAGCAAAAGCTAGTATAATGAGAACGCTTTCTGCAGTAGATACAGGAGCATTTTTGTAAAGTGAACAATCACCAGGCTTTTCCTTAAATTGAATTTCTGCATCATCATTAAGGTCATTGTCAAATAAAGTGCCATCATTCCAATCGTCATCAATACCATAGTGAATAGGATCAAAATGTTCCACATCACAATCAGTAGTGTACGGAGTGTAGTCTTGTTTTGTATAAAACTCTTCATTAACATTACAAAGTTCAGGTCCGTACATCATAGAAGTCCGTACATTCTCTGTCTGAGAAATGCCATTGTCCACTCCAAGCACTTCTGCAGAGCAATCATCTGCTCTGTGGATTGACGTGTCTCCTAAGGTTGCAGTGTTTTTTTGCTGCAAGAAAAGAACAAACACCAAAGTGTGCAAACTTTCAAAAAACAAACAAAACAAACAAAAACAATAAATTCTCACTTTGATGATTTTTCTTCTATATCTTTTGATTTTTGATTGGTCCTTAATTGTCCTTCTCCAACGAGACTGATTAATGGTTATTTGCGCCATCCTTTCTCTTGTGACTCAAGAGTATATACTGTACTACTCAACCAAATAACTTGCTTAAAAAATTAAATCAAACAATACTGTGGCAAGTTTATTTGCACTGCTTCTTTTATAAATTAGCCAAACACATCTGACATTGTTAGCTAAAGTATTTTGCCTCACTTGGCAGTATAGGTGTTGCACTGATTACATCAGGTGTGCAGTTCACCTGTGAGCAATGATTGCCATGAATATCATGGTGCACTTAAACAAGTAGGAGATGGTTCAAACCATAGATACAAATACCATAGATACAAATAACCATAAACACAACATTTATATTTATATTTATATCAACGCTGCTGCCTGCTGTCTGACCTACGTTTGGAGCTTCGTGGAGTTTATCCTAAATCCTTCTCTTTATTCCTATTCACATAATATAACTTTCTTATTTTTCACTAGATTACCTATTGTAACGAAGGCAGGACTCAGAGTAAGATCCAAATGCAGCGTTTTATTTGAAGTGAGCGTGGTCGTACAGGCAGGGTCAAACAGGAACAAACAGGAGCAATAAGGAACAGGCAGAGTCGTAGTCAGGGTACAGGCAAGGATCGAGGCAGGCAGCAATGGGTCATAAAACAGGAATCAGGCAGGAACAGTAACAGACAGGCAGACAGGGAAATAACGCTTGGAATTGTACACTGAGGAAACAAGACTTCGCGGTGAGGTGGTGTGTGTATGAGTCTTTTATAGTCCAGGTAATGTGTGGCAGCTGGGTGTGGTGATTAGTGTGGAGTGATTGTGAAGTGAGTGCAGGTGATGAGCAATGGAGGATCATGGGAAATGTAGTCCGGGATGTGACAGGAACAGACGTGATCGTGACATAACGCCCCCCTCCCGGAAGGCGCGTCCTCGCGGCGTAGATGACACCAATAGGGAGGGGGGGTGGGTGCATTGGAGCTCTAGTGGCGGACAGGAACGGAGTCTCCAATGCAGGTTCCCGGGCCGCCATGGCGGGTCAGGTGCCACGGGCAGCCATGGAGGGTCAGGTGCCGCGGGCAGCCATGGCGGGTCAGGTGCCACGGGCAGCCATGGCGGGTCAGGTGCCACGGGCAGCCATGGTGAGTCCGGAGTGTCAGAAGGCCATGGGGGATCAGGTGGCTTGGGTAACCTCGGCAGGTCAGGTGACTTGAGCAACCACGGCAGGTCAGGCGGGTCAGGTGGCTTGGGCAGCCACAGCAGGTCAGGTGGTCTGGGTGACCACGGTAGGTCAGGTGGTTTGGGTAACCACGATAGGTCAGGCGGTTTGGGTAACCACGGTAGGTCAGGTGGTTTGGGTAACCACGGTAGGTCCGGTGGTTTGGGTAACCACGGCAGGTTAGGGTCCATAAACGGCCATAATAGTTCAAAGGCCAATGACGGCAGTGGCCAGGCAGAGTGCCCACCCATAAGCTCCCCGCCCTCAGGTATACTGCCCCCCCCAAAAAGTTCTTGGGGATTTCAACGGGGTCTGTTGCGGCCTCGTGGGCAAGGAGTTAAGGTGGTTCCGGCAGGGCCAGGCGTTCGGGTGGTGCCGGCAGGGCGAGACGCCTGGGTGGCGCTGACAGAGCAAGGAGTTTGGGCGGCGTTGGCAGGGCTAGGAGCTTGGATGGCGCCGGCAGGGCCAGGAGCTCGGGTGGTGCTGGCAGGGCCAGGAGCTCGGGTGGTGCTGGCAGGGCAAGGAGTTCAGGTGGTGCTGGCAAGGCAGGGAGTTCAGGTGGCGCCGGCAGAGCGAGAAGCGCAGGTGGCGCCGGCAGGGCAAGAAGCGCAGGTGGCGCCGGCAGGGCAAGAAGCGCAGGTGGCGCCGGCAGGGCAAGAAGCGCAGGTGGCGCCGGCCGAGCAAGCAGCTTGGGCGTAAGAGGGGGAAGAACGGAAGAAGCCTTCCTCCTCCTCCTCCTCTTCCGAGGATGAGGCGATGCGGCCATCTTGTCCGTAGACACAGGCGATGCCGCCATCTTGTCCGTAGACACAGGCGATGCCGCCATCTTGTCCGTAGACACAGGCGATGCCGCCATCTTGTCCGTAGACACAGGCGATGCCGCCATCTTGTCCGTAGACACAGGCGAACTTGAGAGCATTGCAACCGGAGTACTTGAGAGCGTTGCAACCGGTTGGCTTGAGAGCGAAGCGGCCACCGGGCTTGAGTGCGAAGCGGCCGGCGGGCTTGAGAGCGTAGCGGCCACCGGGCTTGAGAGCGAAGCGGCCGACTGGTTTGAGAGCGAAGCGGCCGGCGAGGACTTGGGGATGCCAGCTGCTCGGACCGTAGTCAGTGGAGGATCAGCCACACTGGAACGCAACCCTCTCCGCTCCCGGACTGATCTAGAGACGTGACGTGACTCTGGGTGATCAGCGGCGACGTGACTTTGCTCTGGGCGATCAGCGGCGACGTGACGTTGCTCTGGGCGATCAGCGGAGACGTAGCGTTGCTCTGGGCGATCAGCGAAGACGTGACGTTGCTCTGGGCGATCAGCGAAGGCGTGACGTTGCTCTGGGCGATCAGCGAAGGCGTGACGTTGCTCTGGGCGATCAGCGAAGGCGTGATGTGATGTTGTAATGGTAGCAGCCATTTTGTGAGGGTCCACTGGTGCGGCGGCCATTACGTGATTCACTGCGGTGTCGTGTTCCTCCGCGACTCCCACAGTAAATGGAGAACCAACTGACAACAGAGCATAGTCCATAAAACCGCAGAGTGATGAACGCGGTCCCTCTCGTCTTAATCTACTCTGGAGAGGTTGGTTGATGCCATCACAAAAAAAGTCAATAAGAGCACAGTCAGGCCAGTCTGCATAATGGGCAATATCCAGAAACTTCTGAATATGGTCCTCCAGGGTACTATTACCTTGACGAAGGTGGATGAGACATATAGCTGGGTCCATGCTGATGCTGAATGTGACGGAAACACTCACGGTAGCTGCTGGATCTTGGTGTGGCGAAGTCTTCTGTAACGAAGGCAGGACTCAGAGTAAGATCCAAATGCAGCGTTTTATTTGAAGTGAGCGTGGTCGTACAGGCAGGGTCAAACAGGAACAAACAGGAGCAATAAGGAACAGGCAGAGTCGTAGTCAGGGTACAGGCAAGGATCGAGGCAGGCAGCAATGGGTCATAAAACAGGAATCAGGCAGGAACAGTAACAGACAGGCAGACAGGGAAATAACGCTTGGAATTGTACACTGAGGAAACAAGACTTCGCGGTGAGGTGGTGTGTGTATGAGTCTTTTATAGTCCAGGTAATGTGTGGCAGCTGGGTGTGGTGATTAGTGTGGAGTGATTGTGAAGTGAGTGCAGGTGATGAGCAATGGAGGATCATGGGAAATGTAGTCCGGGATGTGACAGGAACAGACGTGATCGTGACACCTATTGCATAGTATTACTAAACGGAACGATTTATTACTAGTTATCTACCAGCGTAATCACCTAGTGTTAGCCATAGCCCGCTAGCCTGCTAGCTACCGTCTACTTTCTTTTTTCCTCTAAACCAACCTTCCTTGTCGATTTAATGGCGGATTTATCCGATGTATGTTATTCTGATCTGTCCTCGCCAGATCGGGAAGCTGTGGAGACGTTGCTGCCCGGCATTCATCGATCCACCGCGAGGTACAGCGTCCCGCACATTCACCCTTGCCCCAGGCACCGGCAAGCGACCGAGACATCCAGCCAGCGAGTCCCGTGTGCGTTGCAGTTTTTCGGACGGCGTTCATCAAACACACGGTCAGTCATGTCCGACGATTATCATGTGTATTAAATGTAACATGTACAGCTTAGCTCTTTCTGTCAGCAGTGAGACTTACACATGTGATAAATGCAGGGATATTGTCAGGCTGACAGAGAGAATCTCAGAATTAGAGACACGCATCCAAACTTTAATTGAGGATAGTGAGAATGAAAGGGCCTTAGATACTGCTTTGGATGCGACTAGCCTAGTAAACACTGCACATTCGGTTCCGGTTGTAGAAGCCACGCAGCAGGCTAACTGGGTGACTGTGAGGCGGCATAGTGGCAAGAACAAACACCACTCTTCCGTTCCGATTAGAACATCAAACAGGTTCTCCCCACTCAGTGACGCACCCACTGAGAATCCTGTTGAAAGTGCCCTAGTTATTGGCGATTCTATTACACGGAACGTGAAAATAGAGACACCAGCCACCATAGTCACATGTTTGCCGGGGGCCAGAGCACCTGACATCAAAGCAAATTTAAAAGTGCTGGCTAATGCTAAACGTAAATATTCTAAAATCATTATCCACGTCGGCACAAATGATGTTCGACTTCGCCAGTCGGAGATCACTAAAACTAACATTAAAGAGGTGTGTGAACTCGCAAATTCAATGTCAGCAGAAGTAATTTGTTCTGGCCCTCTTCCTGTTCGTCGGAGTGATGAGATAGTTAGCAGGTTATCATCACTCAATGGCTGGCTGTCTAAGTGGTGTCCGCAGAATAATATAGGTTTCATAGACAATTGGAAAAGCTTTTGGGGCAGACCTGATCTGTTGAAAAGAGATGGTATTCATCCCTCCCGGGATGGTGCTGCTCTTCTATCTAGAAATTTGGCAAATAGTCTTAGAGCTAAACCATGACAAACCAGGGCCCAGATCAGGACGCAGACAAACTGGCTAAACCGACCGTCTGCTAGCCGCCTCACGTCACAGAACTCAGATAATTCACAGCACATAGAAACTCTTTCACCTACATATTATCACATAGAGACTGTGTCTGTACCTCGAACTAGTAAATACAAAAAACTTCCGAAACCTTTTAAGGGTAAAAATTTAATTGATGTTCAAAAAATGAAAATCACAGATAAATCAGATAAACAAATGATAAAGCTTGGGTTACTGAATATTAGATCTATTTCTTCAAAAGCACTTATTGTAAATGAAATTATCACAGACAATAAACTAGACTTGCTGTGTTTGACAGAAACCTGGCTAAAACCAGACGATTACATTACTTTAAATGAATCTAGTCCTCAAGGTTATGATTATCGACACAATCCTCGACAGAAAGGCAAAGGGGGAGGTGTTGCTGTAATTTATAGTAATATATTCAGAATCATTCAAAAGAATTTCAAATATAATTCCTTTGAAGTGATGGTGCTTTATGTAACATTATGTAAGTTGACATTTGTGCTGGCTACTGTATACAGGCCACCAGGGCACCATACTGACTTTATCAAAGAATTTGCTGATTTTCTATCAGAGTTAGTACTGGCTGCGGATAAAGTCCTTGTTGTTGGTGATTTTAATATCCATGTAGATAATAATAAAGACGCATTTGGATTGGCATTTGCAGACATTTTAAACTCTATTGGAGTTAGACAACACGTGTCAGGACCCACTCATTGTCGTAATCATACCTTAGATCTAATACTGTCGCATGGAATTGATATTGATGCTGTTGAAATCCTACCGCAGAGCGATGATATATCAGATCATTATTTAGTCTCGTGTATAATACAATTAGCCAAGGCTACAAAACCACCACCCAGCCATAAATATTGTAGAACCATCACGTTTACCACTAAAGATTGCTTTATAAATAATCTCCCCGAGCAGTTTCATCGCCTTAGTATACCTGACAACTTAGAAGAACTCGATGCTGCAACAGAAACTATTGGACTCTCTCTTTTCCAGCACATTAGATGCAGTCGCTCCTTTACGTCTAAAGAAGATTAAGGAAACTAATCCAACGCCGTGGTATGATGAGCACACTCGGGCTCTAAAACGAGCTGTTAGAAAAGCTGAACGTAGTTGGAAGAAAACAAAACTAGAAGTTTTTCGCCTTTCGTGGAAAGAAAAAATGATTGAGTACAGAACGGCTATAAGAAATGCTAGATCTACTTATTTTTCAAATCTCTTAATAGAAAACAAACATAATCCTAGGTATTTATTTGACACAGTGGCTAAATTAACTAGAAACAGAGATTCAACTGCTGACGTTTCCATAGAGCACAGCAGTAATGACTTTATGAACTTCTTTACTTGCAAGATTGATAATATTAGAGAGAAAATTAAAAACATGCAATCGTCTACAGTTTCGCTTCAGACAGTGCACTGTAGTGTCCCTGAGGTAAAACTAGAATCATTCGCCGCTATAGGAGAGGAAGAATTATCTAAACTTATCAAATCATCAAAATCAACGACATGTATGTTAGACCCAATGCCGACTAAACTACTGAAAGAAATGCTTCCAGAGGTCGTAGGTCCGCTTCTTGATATAATTAATTCATCGTTAACACTAGGATACGTGCCAAAAACCTTTAAGCAGGCTATTATTAAACCTCTTATTAAAAAACCTCAACTAGATCCGAGAGATTTAGTAAATTACAGGCCAATCTCGAATCTACCTTTTCTGTCAAAGATACTAGAAAAGGCAGTTTCATCACAACTGTGTTCCTTTTTAGAAAGAAATGGAATCTGTGAGGATTTCCAGTCAGGATTTAGACCGTACCATAGTACTGAGACTGCTCTCGTTAGAGTTACAAACGATCTACTCTTATCATCCGATCGTGGCTGTATTTCTCTATTAGTGTTATTAGATCTCAGTGCTGCTTTTGACACTATCGATCACAACATTCTTTTAAAAAGACTTGAAAACTATATTGGCATTAGTGGAATTGCTTTGGCATGGTTCAAATCGTACTTATCTGACCGTTATCAGTCTGTAATAATTAATGAAGAGATGTCGTATCGATCACAGGTTCAGTATGGAGTACCACAAGGCTCAGTACTAGGACCGTTGCTTTTCACTCTGTACATGCTGCCCTTAGGAGAGATAATTAGGAAGCATGGTGTTAGTTTTCACTGCTACACTGACGATACTCAGCTCTATATTTCCTCGCGCCCTGACGAAACCTACAAATTCACAAAACTAACAGAATGCATAGCTGACATTAAAAACTGGATGACAAGAAATTTCTTATTATTAAATTCAGAAAAAACTGATATCCTAATCTTTGGACCAAAAACTTCCTCACGAAAAAACCTTGAATACTCTCTAACACTTGACGGGTGCTCCATTAAATCTTCGTCCTCAGTTAGGAACTTGGGTGTGCTCTTCGATACCAATCTTTCATTTGAAAGTCATGTTTCTAGTATCTGTAAAACCGCCTTCTTCCATCTAAAAAATATATCTAAATTACGACATATGCTCTCAATGACAAATGCGGAACAGTTGGTTCATGCATTCATGACCTCAAGACTAGATTATTGTAACGCTCTACTGGGTGGTTGTTCTGCTCGGCTTTTAAACAGACTACAGTTGGTCCAAAATGCGGCAGCTAGAGTTCTTACTAGAACCAGAAAGTATGACCATATTAGCCCAGTTCTGTCAACATTACATTGGCTCCCTATTAAACATCGTATAGATTTTAAAATCTTGCTACTTACTTATAAAGCACTAAATGGTTTAGCTCCCCAGTACCTAAGTGAGCTCTTAATGCATTATAGTCCTTCACGTTTATTGCGATCTCAGAATTCAGGCCAGTTGATAATACCCAGAATATCAAAATCAACTGAAGGCGGCAGATCCTTTTCCTATTTAGCACCTAAACTCTGGAACAATCTTCCTAGCATTGTTCGGGAAGCAGACACACTCTGTCAGTTTAAATCTAGACTAAAAACACATCTCTTTGCTCTTGCATACACATAACACATTATCAATACATTAACATTTTTCAAATCCGTTAAAGGATTGTTACGCTGCAATAATTAGGTCGGCCGGAACCGAGAACATTTCCTATAACACTAGATATACCTGTACATCAGAATAAGAATGGCATCTACGCTAATATCTGTCTCTCTGCTTATCCCGAGGTTTTCCGGGTGCTGGATCCAGGCCGTATCCAGATCAGATGGAGAACCTGTGTCTGGACCTGACTACAACGCAGCCCAGGAGACAATGGGCCTACAGATCCAGTTCTGGCTGCATAGATTTTTAAATCCCCGTATCCGCTTACAAATATATATATATAATCTATTTTTAATCTCTATAATAAAAATGGAGATCAAAATTCAGATTTTGATCTCCATATCCATTTACATATATTATATATATATCTTCCAAGGGGTTTTTTCCCTCCTAGGACTTTTTTCCCACGCTGGGTTTTCTCCTAGGGGGTTTTTTCCACCCCTGGGAGTCAGCCGACATTGGATTAATGTAGCACCATCTTGTATATGTTACATATTACCACGCTTGTTTGTACAGCTTATTTTTAACCACTTCCCTTTTTTTCTGTGCTTCTAATATGTAAAGCTGCTTTGAAACAATTACCAATTGTAAAAGCGCTATATAAATACATTTGACTTGACTTGACTTGATTTATATTGCCCATTGTAAAAACTGGCATTTTACCACCAAGTGTAATGGCACTAAACAGTGAGGGAAGCAGAAAGAGAAGGTAAGTAGCCCACAAAGATCTTTTTATTAGGCATAGTTTATGGTACTGAGAATTTGTTTATTATAATTTGGTCTTATCCACAGAACAGAGATCAGTGTGATGGAGATACCTAAAAGAATCCGTAACCCAATCAAAAAAACAAAAGTCAGTGAGCCAGCCACTGCCCTACAAAATTAAGAACGAGAAGGTAAATAAGTTTAATAGTTTTGACAGTCAATTGTATTAAAGGCTTCATTTAAATTAAGTCTGTACATCAATAAGCCTTTGTGTGTCCCTTAGGCTTGCCTTGAACCCATGACTTTTTGAATTGCTGACACTGCCAATTAAGCTATATGCTTGCTTACAGTGTTTGGGAAATTTGTGGTGGTTGGATGTTAAATGTAATGTGCAATATGTATTGGGGTTTATTATGAATCAAAAAGCTTCAATGTTGTATTCCTAGTGACTGTTTATTGACTTTGGATTTATTCTTACAATTACAGGACTTTATGTTTTTCTAACATTTGAAGATAGCTATACTGCAAGAATTTGTAAGACCTGTGACATACTAACAGAAAAGGAGTCGCCAATTACTAGCTTTGAGGGACTCATTCCAGGAGCTCGAGTTCTTGCAAGATGGTCAGACAACAAATTTTATAATGCCACTGTAGATCACATTGGGTTCTGTGACCAAAAGCAGGACCCGAGAAAGGGTGCAAAGAAGGACATAAAAAGAAATTATGCATCTGCTGAATCATTTTATAACCAGAATCTGGTCGCTTCTGCACCAGCTAAACATGGTCCTTCCTCTGCACTAACCCAGCCTCCGTCTCCAGGATTGCCACCAACCCAACATCAATCTGTGCAATTACCATGCTCTGTTAAGCCTTTTAATCCACAGACCATGACACCATCGGAGTATTGTAATCAAGACCAGCCAGGTTTATTAGATTTAGATGAACATCAAAGACAAACCATTACACATAATTCAACCCCAAAAGAAACATTTTTGGGGCTTCTGTATAACCCGTCTATACCTCACCCCTCAGCTGAAGTTACAATTCAGGATGACCAGCTTGGGTTAGAGCCTGAGGAGGAGTATGAAGATCCCACAGTCAGATCACAGAATGCTTCCTATGAAAATGAACAATGGGAGCCATGTGAAACATGCAAGCTGGAGGTACAGGCATTACTTAAAGAGAATAAGATGATGAAAGATGTGCTTTCCAGCATGAGTAAGTAAAATGATTGCATGTAAAGGGACATTTCTGATTCATTAATAATTCCTCAACCACTGTAAAAGCTTTTACTCCTACCTTTTCTGTTTCAGATCTTGAACACCTACAGGCACTCAGAGACTTTATAGATAAGATGGAAGACTACAAATCATGTGAAAGTGGGGTGCTGATGCCTCAAACCAGACCTGGCCAACAAGAACTTTACCCAGAAAGTGGGCTGCTCTTGTCCTCTACCAAACTAGCAGCTATTCACCAAGAGTCAAAGAAGGACTGTCTTCGTCTTTTCCATCTACTGTTTGATCAGTTCTTCACTCATGAAGAATGTTCAAACTCTGTAGCATTTGGAAAGCATGGCAAAGTCCCAGAGGGCAAGACAATTTTGGATAAAAGTAAAGTAAATGGAGTACTAAGTAAGTTCATAAATCCTTTTTATCAAATGTGTCAACTTCATGTTCCATACATTTAATCTAATGTTTGGTCATGTTATAGGCACAATGGGATTAAAAGTATAATTACAGTATTTCCCTTGACCAGTTCATGTAACATTTTCCCTTTTTCCCCAATTGTAGCTTATGTCATGAGCTGCGGCAAATGTCATGGATGGAAACCAGTTGAAAAGTCAAAGCTGAAGAAAGCCCTTATAAACAAGTGTCGCATGAGATCAACTTAAATGTTTATGTAATTGTAGTGTTACATAAATGATGTTGTGTCATTTACTGGTCTTTTATTTTGCTGTTTCTGTATTTAAGTATCTATATGTAGCTGTGCTGCAGTCTAGAAATTATTATTATTATTATTATTTTTATTATTTATTTTTTTTTTAAAAAAATGCTGCTTATAAAGTGTAAAAAAGAAACAATATATATTTTAGTTTGATATTGTAGAAAACTTGTTTCTCTAAGATTAAAATCTGTGTCTTTACAGAGATTGCAAAGTATAAACATAACTCCTGTGCAGTATCTAACACTATTTAATTTCTTTTTTTTATTTGAAGTGCCTTGTAAAAGATTTCCATATTGTATTTTCTTGCCATTTTATTAAGCATGTAAAATGAAACTTGAAACCTACATGAGTAAAGAAAATGTTAACCTCATACTGAGCACAGTAAAAGCAGCCTAACGTCTGAGCAATAAAACTTTCTGCAAGACGCTAAAGAGCTCTCCCATCTTCATTTTAATACAGTCTCATGGATGTCTTGTCTTCTCCAAATTTATTTTAGTCTCATTTATGTCTATTTGTATATTCCCTGGGCAATTTTATGAGGAAAATGTGAAGTCAAATCTGAAACCTAAAGTGGACACAGATGAGAATCACAACCATAAATGCTGAGCTTAGTAAGAGCAATCTCTGAGTGAAAACACTTTCTCTAATTAGTCTTGAAAGAGATTACAGCAAGACAATAAAGAGAGTTTTAGGAGAAACATCTGAGACACTGCTGATACTACAACAAGAGCTAAATAAGAATCTCAATTAAGTCTCAGATATTTCTCATGTCTCAGTTGTGTCTACTCTTATTTCTCCTAATGGATTTTAGGAGAAACATGGGAAGACAAAGCTGACACCTAATTTAGACAATAAAGAGATAATTCAAGCTTCTCTCACCACAATCTCAGTTTTGACTCTCTTAGACATCTCTCATTTGCGTCTATATTTGTTTCTCCTAAGGAATTTTAGGAGAAACATCTGATAAACAGCTGACACTTAATCAAGAAACATAGGAGAATCACAACTATGTCTCCTGAGCTTAGAAAAAGCAACCAATGAGCAAATAGTTTTTCCTCTGGGATCTATCACAGAAGGCATGCCTAAGTAGCATTTTTACAATTACTCTTTAAAAAAAAAAAAAAAAAAAAAGTTCTTAAAACTACTTTTTCTTGTGATTATTACGTTGTAATAAATCGTTCTTTTTGTACAACTATTATCTCTGGTTTTTATTATTATATTAGGCTACATGTCTTTCCTAGACGTAGCCTATTTTAAGGTACAGTGGGGTTACAGTCACACTTTAAGAAATACGGTACTGTATTAATGTGCATTTATGTTTGAAAAAACTTTTCCACGTATTTTAATTACACTTTGAATTTTAGAAGTGATAGTAAAACCAGCTTTGTGAAGGACAGTTGTCAACACATACATATGACTATAGAAAGACTATTAAAAAAATGCATTTTTATGAAGAATCACTGATTCTCTAAACAAGTTCAATTAATTTAAGTGTCAGCATTTTGTATGAATAAAACAATAAGAGGTAGTCAAAGGCTGCTTTTCAACAGTCAGCCCAAATGGTTCTCATTGCGTAACATGTAACGGCAGAATCCGAACACTTTGTATTAAAGAAATAATAGAACGCACATCACATTACAGAGCATTAATTAGAACTAAACAAGGGTAGACTATACGAAACCAGATAAGAGTAAAGACGGTACAAATTAGGCAAGGCAAGGCAATTTTATTTGTATAGCACATTTCATACACAATGGTAATTCAAAGTGCTTTACATAAAAAAGAATAACAAAAATAGAACATAAGGAATAGAAATAACAGTAAAAACAGAGAATTTTGCTATCTGGATGGAAGAACTAGGAAGTCTTAGGGAGTTTGTTGTTGTTGTTGTTGTCCATCAGAGTGGATCTAAATGGATCTATCCATCAGAGCGGATCAGAATGGATCTTCCTCACACGACAGGACTGCTACCTGTTAAGGCACTTCAAACTGATAAACACAGTTTCAATCTCCCCTTTTGCCAAGACACCTCAAACTGCACCACACAGCCCTAATCCCCCTTCCGGAGATATCTTATCTATGCAACGCAGTTCAAATTTCCCCTTTGGAAATTTCCCCCTTTGGAAAGTGTCCTGACTGTAATCCAGAGATATCTTAACCATGCACCACAGCTCAAATTTCCCCGTGGTTTGTCCCCTTATCCAAATTTACCAAATTTTAACCTAATCACTTTCTTCCTAATTCTCCCAGCTCTTTCAACCAGACAGCAATATTTAAAATGCATTAAAAGTCAGAATAACAAGATGATACATAAAAGATATAAAATACATTAAAAATGAAATAAAAGCCTTAGAATTAAAAGAATAAAAAGATAATACGTATAAAATAAAGTGCAAACAGTTCGGATATAGCACAGTGCTCAATCAGCAAATGCATATATAAAAAGATGTTTTGAGTCTGGATTTGAATGTGGCTACTGTTGGAGCACATCTGATCTCTTCTGGAAGCTGGTTCCAGCTGCGGCTGGCGTAACAGCTAAAAGCAGACTCTCCTTGCTTTGAGTGAACCCTGGGTATTTCTAAATGACTTGATCCTGATGATCTGAGTGATCTGTTAGGTTTATATTCTATGAGCATATCTGCAATGTATTGAGGTCCTAGACCATTGAGTGATTTATAAACAAGTAACAGTACTTTAAAATCAATTCTAAATGCAACTGGAAGCCAGTGCAAGGACCTGAGGACTGGTGTGATGTGTTCATGTTTTCGGGTTCTGCTCAGAATCCTGGCAGCAGCGTTCTGTACGAGCTGCAGCTGTCTTATGGTCTTTTTGGGAAGACCAGTGAGGAGCCCATTACAATAATCCACCCGGCTGGTGTCAGCAAACTCTGCTTGTAACAAATCAGTGAGCTGGGAGGGCGAGAGGTGATCTCCCCCAGGGCCAGAGCGAGGGATTGTTTCTTTACATTTGCCTCTGGTCCGAGATCATCCTCTCCGCTAATCACCGTCGCCAACATCACTGATTCCGCCTCATTCCATTTTTTAAGGAGGTTGAGGTGGTAAATTTGACGTGCTCCTCTCCTATCAGAACGTATCACCTCATAATCGAGCTCCCCAACTTGCCGTGTAACCTCAAACGGTCCTTGCCACTTTGCAAGTAATTCTGAACTTGAAGTGGGGAGCAATACAAGCACTTTATCTCCCGGTGAAAATTTGCGTAAATTAGTTCCCCTCTCTCTCCCACACTCCTGCTTCTCGCTGCGTTTTATCCTGTCTCTGCGCCAATCACTGGAATGAGAAACAGGTGTTCGTGATTTACATTTAACCCACTCACTCACCATGCATCTCCTGCTCTCTCCCGTTGCAGACCTTGCTGAACCACGCCCCCCTCGCCACACAAACCAACAGTAGTTCTTGTTCCTTTTCTGAATCACAATCAGTTTCTTCTCCTAAAGGCTACCTTATCATCTCCCTCCCCTTCAACCTATAGATATTGACGAGTGCTTCAGAAAAGCTCCCCCAAACTAATCTTCCGAATTAAATCTCCCCCAAATTAACTCTTCCTCCTGAAATGATAGATTTGAGTACATCACCAGTCCAAGGATAATCGCCATCATCTTAGAATCTGGGCTACTCCTATGAGGGCTAGGTTTAGGTAAGTCGCAGGCACAGGGATAGCCCAATTATCACCAAACCAATTTCTCCCCCTGTGACAGTTAGGTTTAGGCATGTCGCCGCTGTTCCATCATCCTAGAATCCGGGCTAGTCCTGTGAGGGCTAGGTTTAGGTAAGTCGCAGGTACTGGGATAGTCCAATTATCGCCAAACCAATTTCTCCTCCTGTGGCGGTTAGGTATGTGTCTGTATATCCTAGATCCAAGAATTAACTCATCTTCCCAAAGGGTTAGGGTTAGGGCTATATAGATAAATACAGGTGCTGGTCATATAATTAGAATATTGTGAAAAAGTTCATTTTTTTTTTTTATTGTAAATTATTTTTAAAAATGAAACTTCCATATATTCTAGATTCCCTACATGTAAAGTAAAACATTTCAAAAGTTTTTTTTTTTTTTTAATTTTGATGATTAGAGCATACAGCTCATGAAAGTCCGAAATCCAGTATCTCAAATTATTAGAATATTTCCTAAGATCAATCAAAAAATGGATTTTCAAAACAGAAAAGTTCAAGTTCTTTAAAGTATGTTCATTTGTACACTCAAAACTTGGTCGGCAGCACATATTACAGCAAATTACTTGCTCCTAGCACAAATTACAGCATCAGTGAAGTGTGGCATGGAAGTGATCAGCCTGTAGCACTGCTGAGGCACTATTTAGCCTTCAGATCATCTGTATATTGTTGGATCGACTGTTTCTCATCTTTCTCTTGAAAATATCCCATAGCTTCAGGGGTCAGGCATGTTGGCTGGCCAATAAAACACAGTAATATCATGGTCAGCAAACCACTTGGAAGTGGTTTTTGCACTGTGGGCAGGTGCTAAAGTCCTGCTGGAAAAGGAAATCAGCATCTCCATGAAGCTTGTCAGCAGATGGAAGCATAAAGTGCTCCAAAATCTCCTGGAAGATGGCTGCATTGACTTTGCACTTGATAAAACACAATGGACCAACACCAGCAGACGTCACGGCCCCCCAAATCATTACTAACTTCAGAAACTTCACACTAGACTTCAAGCAGCTTGGATTCTGTGCCTCTCCAGTCTTCCTTCAGACTCTGGGACCATGATTTCAACATGAAATGCAAAATTTACTTTTATCTGAAAAGAGGACTTTCGACCACTGTTCACTGTCCAGTTCTTTTTCTCCTTAGCCCAGGTAAGATGCTTCTGATGTTGTTTCTGTTTCAGAAGTGGCTTGGTAGTCCTTTTCCTGAAGATGTCTGAGTGTGGTGACTCTTGATGCGCTGACTCCGGCTTCATTCTACTCATTGTGAAGCTCTCCCAAGTGTTTAAATCGGCTTTACTTGACAGTATTCTCAAGCTTGCGGTCATCCCTGTTGCTTGGTCACCTTTGCCTACTCAATTTCTTCCTTACAGTCAACTTTGCATTTAATATGCTTTGATACATCACTCTGTAAACAGCCACCACATTCAGTAATGACCTTCTGTGACTTACTCTCTTTGTGGAGGGTGTCAATGATTGTCTCCTGGACCATTGCCAAGTCAGCAGTCTTCCCCATTAGTGTGGTTTCAAAGAACGAGATACCTGGAATTTATACTGTAGGGATGGTCATTTAATGAAACTCAAATGTAAATATTCTAATATTTTGAGATACTGGATTTTGGACTTTCATTAGCTGTACACTCTAATCAACAAATTTTTTTAACCCTTATGCGGTCTTCGCATAAGGGACTACACTCGTGGTCTTCGGGGTCTCTGGAGACCCCGGCAACAAAATGCAATTTTGTAACAATATAATATATCTTTTAAAAACCAATGTAATTTTACTCTGTTTATTAATGTTTTTACTCAACATTTGTGGAGGATTTGTGATATCTTTTAAATTTATATAAATAAATTAAAAAATATTTTTTTTTAAATAGGTTTTTATGCAAAAGCAGCTTTTTATGTAAAATTCACTTTATGAAAGGCCCAGATTTCTGACTTTCATTCATGGGGATAACATGGATAATTTGACATGGTTTAGTGTGAGATTTTTGCCCATCTTTTGGAAAATGCAGTTATAAAAGTAAAAAAACTATAATTTTTACCAGTAGATGGCTGCAGAGCTCCACTATTTGCTATGTGCTAATTGAATGACTGAAAGACGTCTTTTCACAATTTTTTTTCAGTTGGATTCATATCTAAATGTTATGAAATCACAATAATAACAATAAAAACTACTTTTTACTAAGTTTAGCATTTTTTGTACTGAAAAAAATCAGTTTTTCAATAATATCATCAATAATGTAACCCACAAAGACCTGTGATGGAAATATTTTATGTCAACATGAAATGTACAGAAAATGCAGACTAAGGATGCTTAGGTCAAAGACCAGTCACATGATTAGCTTAAATCATTACAAACCAATCACCAGAACAAATCACAGTGATGAAGACATTGATTTTTACTCAACTGTAAGACTTAAATGTGCATGTATCTTTCTATTCATTGAGAGTCACTCTGTTGTTGTGACAAGTGACCTCCCGGCCGTAAATAAAACTTCATTTCTACAAAGAGCAACTTGGAAGTCGTGTCAGGTATATGCTGCGCAGCTAAGAGATAGAAGATCCTACGCTCAAAAGACAACAAATGTAACAACCAAGTGTGATTGAGGTAGTGAGGAATAGAAGGACTAAAGATTCTACACTCAAAAGACAACAAATGTAACAGCCAAGTGTGATTGAGGTAGTGATAGTATCTTCTTGACGGGACGCCGTCACCATACTTCAGGGAAGTATTGGATTGTATTGTAGGTACTCAGGAATTCAGGGAATTACCTTGAGATACTGTAGAATTTTATTAACAACTAGGAGTTGTTTAAATTGTCAGTGGTGAAGTCAGATTGTATTGAGAATTTCCACGACAGACCCCACTTAGAAACTGGACAAAATCCATTCTCAAAATCAGAAACAACGCACAACACACACAGACAGAAATGAAGTGGCACACTTCCAAATATTGCAAAAAACATCCCCAATACAAAATGGACATGCTCACACACACGTGCGCACACACAAAAATAAAAATGATTTATTTTATTATTTTTATTATAAAATTATTATTGAAAAACTGATTTTGCCCTGCACAAAAAATGCTAAACTTTGACAAAGTAATTTTTATTGTTATAATTGTGATTTCATAACATTTAGATATGAATCCAACTGAAAAAAACTTGTGCAAAGACGTCTTTCAGTCTTTCAAATAGCACATAGCAAATAGTGGAGCTCTGCAGCCATCTACTGGTAAAAGTGATATTTTTTTTTTACTTTTAAAACTGCATTTTTCAAAAGATGGGCAAAAATCTTACACTAAACCATGTCAAATTATCCATGTTATCCACATGAATGAAAGTTAGAAATCTGGGCCTTTTATAGTGAATTTTACATTAAAAAAGCCTGTAATGTTCATGCATAAAATTCCTATTTCAAAAAATATTTTTTTATTTATTTATATAAATTTAAAAGAAATCACAAATCCTCCAAAAACTGCACAAATGTTGAGAAAAAAACATTAATAAACAGAGTAAAATTACATTGGTTTTTAAAAAATATATTATATTGAGACCAGAGACCCCGAAGACCACGAACGTAACTTTTTTTTTTACACTAACATAAAAACAAGATATCACTCCAATTTTTTTTTATTTGTAGATCTTAAAAGTGTTAACCACCGTACAAAGTCTCATGACATTTGGACAAAGAGAACATTTTTTTTAATTTGAGCAAACATCATTTGCGGGTCAAAAAGACCCCGAAGACCGCATAAGGATTAAAAAAAACGTTTGAAATGTTTTACTTTACATGTAGGGAATCTAGAATATATGAAAGTTTCATTTTTTAAAATAATTTACAATAAAAAAATGAACTTTTTCACAATATTCTAATTATATGACCAGCACCTGTATGAAGAGTGCACTGGTTCCTGAAGTGCAGCCCCCTATTATCTCCGTCCACTTTGGTGCTAGGGGGCAGAAACTTTGTATATATACTTTGTGTGCACATGGTTTGGGAGCTCTTGAGCCACCAGGTGCCAAGATATGGTATTGCACACACTTGGAATTGTTACTTGTATGGGTGGGACTTATATGGGTGTAACGTTAGACTTATATGGGTGGGACTTTGATTTTTTGGGGTGGGACTTTTAGGTGTGATTTTTGACTAATATGCATGTTATATTTTGAAACAATAATCTTTTTTCTCTGTTAACTCCTTCCAGGAAAGGACATATTGCTGAAACGGGCTCAGTGAGACCTATCAAACGAGCCTACATACATGGGTGAGAGACCTTGCCTTAAAGAGATGATGTAATTTCCTTTTATGTTACATTTTGTGTCATAACTGTGTCAGAAAAGAACCATTGACATAAAGTAGAAATATCTAATTTTTATTATTATTTTTTTTTACCTGTTTTACCTTTATTACTTCAGGACTTTTATATGAATTTAACTCCCAAAAATTACTCTTTTTGAATATTAAATTTTATATTTGCAAATGTGTAACTTTACTGCAAAAAAATGGAGGAATAATGACAGTGAGGACTTAATTAAAATGAAAGTGAAATAATACATTAGAGAGAATTATACTGTACTTTTTTTTTGTTAGAAATGATTGATTTATGGCCCTCATAAAAATAGGCCCCCACTTCAACACCGAAAAGATAGATTTGTACAGAACGTGTTTAATTATTTAAAACTCCATTAAATAATTAAACACAAGATTGTAATAAAAAAAAAGTATCAAACAAACACATTAGTATACTAAAGTGTATTACACACAAGTATATGTTTAATATACACACAAGTATATTGAAGTATATTACACTTCTAACATTTACTGTTAAACTTATTTTAGCAGAATAATATTTCTTACGTGCATTTGTACGTACATCCTATTTCTTGCAGGCAATTACAGAATGAAGCCAGAGGAAATCGCTCCTGAGTCTCCGCCCCCTAACACACCTCCAAACAACGACGTCATTCCTCCCTAAACAGGCCCCCACCTCAACACCTGCATGGTAGGGATTGCACATGCATCTTTCTTGGGGGTAGAGGGTGTTTAGGCAGTGTGCATAAATGGAAGATAGGAGATTTGTGATTTTTCTACGTAAGCAGAATACTAATCTGTAACAATGGCTGAAGCGTTTCTACCCAAAACTCCTGAGAGAAGCATTGATGAAGCAATGGGTGATCTGACTCTTGCACCAAGGAAACCTTTCAAAGGACCATGTTTGTCGAAATTCCAGCATGAACCAGAGGACAGAGTCAGATATGATTTTCATTTATCTGGTACTCGTGTGTGCACGTATCACTTCAACAAGATTAACCGTGAGGTCAAATTGATCAACGTGGACAACAATGAAAGATTTACAACGAAGTCAACAGACGACCCCGATCTGCTTTTCACAGAAAAGGATTGGATTCTGTTTTACACACAAGTGTGGCGCGATCTGAAAGAAGGACGCAACAAACCGTTGTTCATCGCTGAATGGAGAGGTGTGACCATGGGGACGAGATACAGGCTGCTTGATGATCACGTCAACAAAGGGAAAGGGAATGCCCCAATGCACATGGCCTATTTCAGAAGATGATCATCTGAAATACTATGACCTTAAAGGCGCTCTAAGCGATTCTGGGTGGAGTAACTTCCTGTTGACGTTCGAAGTGTTGTCAAACAAAACAGAGGCTAGCTAGACCCTCCCTCCTACTCCTCCTGGCCCTCCCCTCCGTGCTTCCTGAAACAGTCATGAACACGCATTTAAAATGTAAGTAGCTTGCGTATTGACGCTGCTTGTTGGTTATTGGCTGGAGCATGTTTATTATGTTAAGTGGTCCAGGCTGCACCAGTTTGTTTTTATTGCAGTTTTCGGAGCTTGTAGCGACTACAGAGACCGCGTTTTTTTACAGTGTGTTCAGGGGACAGGCAGCTAGCGCATAGTGAGGAGATGTTTGCGGTATGTGACAAAAAAAAAATTGGGCCTAAAAACGCATCAAATCGCTTAGAGCGCCTTTAAATTCATGTTTCAGTGGAAAGATTTACCTGTGATGGAAAACATTTTTGCTAAAATAGATCAATTGTTTAAGTGGTGTGATGCGCTTGAAAGGTATAATGGTATAAAAGTAAAACTGTTTCATCCTGAATGGTGCGTACCCAAAATGTAGATCCGCCTACATTTTATAACCATTAATATACTTACGAATGGGAGGGTCTACATCATTCAAGCATTATGTCTCAAGAGAGTGCACCTCTTACTTCTCCTCTTAGCCCTGCGGCCGGACCGGCACCAACATCGGTGAACGGCTGTCATCAGAGATACAACGTATGGCTGAACAAGTTCTGTACAGAGCTGGGGTATCACAACCTGTCTTTCCTCACAACCTGTCTTTCCTTCAACTCTACGGAGTTGCAGGATCCATCGCTGATACCGCTGCTGAATCTGACATTACCGCTGATAACGTAGATGGCTGCTTAGGTTTGAAAGGAATCAGAGTAATTAAAGCGGTGATTGTCATACTCCTGGAACATCTGATTGACAGAATGCGACGGGTGCACTGTGGATAATCCATCCCAGACAAGACATTCATGCCTGTATGAACCCTCTGCTTATTATTTTTACGGGGTTTTTAACGAAATAAGTGAAACACTGTTCAAACCTGAATTAAAAAACATTTTAGCTACCCCGCCTGCTTCTACACCTGAGACTGGCACGCTGTGAGATGGGAAACCTCTGCTGTTCTACATGGATGGTTAACATTTCTTTAAACATGTAAAATGTCATCGAATCGAATTTACTGCACAAAGTGATTAATGACACAACATACAGATGTGATACAGATGATAAACGTTTAACAGAATTAAAGAATCAGATGTGTACAGTGAGAAAATTATTGAACGAATGGGATAATATAACAAACATGTCTATTACTTCTGGTTGTGACCCATGTATTATTATCAAAAATATTCTTGAGATGATGCTTGAAAATGAAGAATCACTTAAATTAGGTAACATATTATGTATTTGTACTTAGGTAACCGATGTGTGTTTAGTACTTTTGTCAGGAGATGAACCTGTCGATGTTTGTAAAATTATTGACACATCGACTGAATACATGTTGGAGAGAAATTTTGTAATGTGTATAAAAATTTATTTGTTTTCTGGACGACGTATAATTTGAGTGTAAAAAAAATGAGCTTTTTAGTTTTCCTCCCTACATTGTTCTGGAATAAAAACGTTGTTTGATGGTAATCGTCTGGTCATTATTTTGTGGAAAGACACGGTGCAGCATGTCCGATTTAATGAAGAAAATATATTACACGCTGTCAAGCCTGGGGGCTTTGGGTGGTAAAAAAAGATTAAAACAGGCGGTGCTCCATGAATATGGTGTGCGTTTAAAAGACAAAGATGTAGATGAATGGCTGTCTAGTCAGGATACGTATACATTGCACAGAACGGCACAGATAAAATATAAACGCAACAGAGTCGTGGTGTATGGAAAAGATGTCATTCAAGATGATTCTCAAAGGAGAATGACAACATCAAATACTTATTGACGTGTATTGATGTTTTTAGCAAATATGCATGGACTAAATTGCTAAAGAACAAAACGGGGCAGGAAGTATCTAAAGCATTTGAGTCTATATTCAAAAAAGATATAAGAGTCCCAGCCAAGATTCAAACAGATAAAGGTTCAGAATTCTTAGACATTTTAAACAATTGACAAAGAAGTATAACATACATCACTTTAGTACAGCCAGCGATTTAAAAGCAAGTGTGCCCACATAGCAAAACTGGTTTGGCCCAGTGATGGACCACACAACCCACTTTCACTTGGCCCAAATACAGCAGTGAATTACGGTACATGACTGGACCAGGTCTGGTTGCCAGAACTCGGGCCACATATGGCCCATGGCATAGCCATATCTCAGCCAAATGTATGACTATAGCTGGCCCTATTCTGGTACTATTCAGGACCAAACAATTGGTTCCACATGTCAGCCTCAACAAAACCTTGATATAGCCACTTTATACACACCCTTGGCCCAAATGAAAAATGCCTGAACAACAACAGTATTTTGAAAAAATATTTATTGTTTCACATTTAAAAAAAAACAACAAACAAACAAAAAACAATGCTTGCATGTCAATGCCACTGTGTACACAACTCTTCAACATCTGATTCAGTTCATGAACAAGTGGCACTGTGTACACAACTCTTCAACATCCGATTCAGTTCATGAACAAGTGGCACTGTGTACACAACTCTTCAACATCCGATTCAGTTTATGAACAAGTGGCACTGTGCACACAACATTTTAACTTCTGATTCAGTTCATGAACAAGTGGCACTGTGCACACAACATTTTAACTTCTGATTCAGTTCATGAACAAGTGGCACTGTGTACACAACTCTTCAACATCTGATTCAGTTCATGAACAAGTGGCACTGTGCACACAACTCTTCAACATCTGATTCAGTTCATGAACAAGTGGCACTGTGCACACAACATTTTAACTTCTGATTCAGTTCATGAACAAGTGGCACTGTGCACACAAGCATTTTAACTTCTGATTCAGTTCATGAACAAGTGGCACTGTGCACACAACATTTTAACTTCTGATTCAGTTCACAACTCTTGAACATCCAAACAAGTCACAAATCCGTTAACCTGTTGTACTCTCCTGACACTCCTTTCTCTTCATCCTCTCTCTCCTGCCACCATCCCTATCCGGGGCCAGATATAGCCATCTTTTGATGGTGGAATCAATGTCCTTTTCTGTGGCCACAGACGTCAGACGGTTACGCCTCACAGCCGCTGAAACATACATGTAAACATGGTTTGAAATCAGCTTCTGTATCAAAAGCTAATGTGGCTATTGAATTTTAAAGGAGAAATACATTAAAACTGAACCCAGAACCTATTTACAGACATTCAGTAACATCTACACATAGAGACTGTAAATTAATGCAGATCAGTTTAGTAATGAGCTGGCACCATCCTCCTACCAGGTTAAGTACAGATATACAATACAGATATACTTTTCAAAAAAATCTTGGCCTTAGTGCAATGCTATGATAGTTTCAACACCATTTGTTCAGCAGAAAATAATAAGGGCAGTATGAATCATGTGAACTAGTCATGTATGTCTACACTTTCGATTTAAACTGGTCTATGCATGTATACACCAGAATGTCCCGGGTTCAGTTTTAGTGGAATTGTCAGTTACACTATGTTTTATGGTGTCCTTGTTACACAGTGTAATTGTTAATTTAAGAACAGGGTAATATCATTTAAGTACTTACTATAGTTAGTATTAGGGTTTGGTTTAAAGTTACTGCATGCAACTATTCATAAGTAACCGTAATTATTACACTAAGTACATGTAACATGCAGCAAGGACACTGTAAAATAAAAAAAATAACACTTGTGTTTCCTCTCCTCTCCCCTGCTCACCACCTCTTATCTACCTCCTCCCTTCTCTGCATAACTTCTTTTTGTCCCCTCCTCTCATCTCTTTTTTCCTCATCCCCCAATTTCTCCACTCCATCCTTTTCCTCTGCCCTTTTTTCTCCCTCCCCCTTTCCATCCCTCCTCTCACATTTCCTCATCTTGTTCTCCTTTGCTCTCTTCCTCTACTCCCCTTGTAACCTGAATTATCAATTTAAATAAATTTAGATGATTTTTAAACACTTAAAGCACTCTTATGGCATAAAGTACAACTTACCAATCACAACATCCCTTAAACGTAAGCGCTGGAAACCAATTTTTCCATTTATTCCTCTCATGTTGATTTTTTGCGCCAAAGAGTTAGTAATCAGGCCATGCATAATCCTCCAAATGCACTCGTGGACGTCCACCCCACCTTTGAGAGCCAGCGTGTTTACCTGAAATCATCATGAATTATTATTTTTTTTTAATCAATCATGAAATACTACAAATACTATAGGTGACACTGGTAAAAAAGTCTCTCTCTCACAAAAAATACATTCTAAATTGCATATGTCTGTTAGAAAAGATGAGCATTTTGATGTAATTTTGTCTGTATGTTCATCAAAGCACAAAAAGAAGCAGAAGAGAACTCAATTCAGTATTTGCACCTGAGATGTGGCTGTCTGTGTAAAAGCATAAAAGCAACTTTACTGTCCCCACATTTAACAGGGTAAGTGCCACCACAAATAGAGTGCATGTCTGTGGAAAACACTGAAGCTAGTCACCTCAGTTTTAGGAAATGTGATGATTTGCTAACATACCAACTGTTTCTGGAGGTCAAGATTACTATGCAGTTGTTCCTCCATTTCCTGAAGAGAACTGACATCTTTAAGTGGCAACAAATTTCGATCCAGGACTGTCTCTGTCTCATCAGCTGATTTCATACTCTGCAGGGTCTTGAAGATGATTCGCAGTTGGTCCATCATCATTTCCTGTTTTGTTAATATATTACGCAGGAGGGCTAGGAAGAAAACAAGAAAGACAAATATAAGTTTTCAGTCACTTAATTAGGTAAACACTGACCATTTGCTTGTATTGTTACTATTTCTTACCAAAACTGTATTCCAATGCAAGTCAAATTTGCAAGTTAACATGCCAAACGACTAAAATTGTGGATTAATCACCATTAGGACTATTCTTTATCATCACAAATTACAACATCTCAACAAAACATTCTTGAGATATGATTTTTTGGAAGTTGATGGCACAAACATACGTACATCTAAGTTTTAACTTTTAGTAATTTTTTGTATAAGAAAGAGTGTAAAAAACAATATGAAGTCCAAATAGTAATTTGCCAGAGAGAAAAATTACTAAAAACAAACATAACTATAATAAACATTAATATACTCACATGTTTGCAAACTAGATGTCTGCTCCCTGGTCTGGTGTGGCTCAGTATGCTTTGATGGGACTAGAGAAGGTGCAGCATGGCTTGGTCTACGGCTCTCAGAGCTGGCGTGACTTGATCTACCAATCTCAGTGCTGATGCTGCTTGATGTGTGGATCTCACTGCTGGCATGCCTTAATGGACGAATCTCAGAGCTGATGTGCCTCGATGTACAGCGCTCAGTGATAATGTGCCTGCTATGGTCTCTTGGGTTGTGCTCAGGACTGCTATGGCCTCTTGGGTAGAGGTCAGGAGTGCTGTCATCACTTGAGTAAAGCTCAGGAGTGCAGTAGCCACTTCGATGGAGGTCAGGAGTGCTGTGGTTTTTTGGGTGGAGCTTGGGGCTGTTTTGCTTTCCTGGGTCTAATGCAGGAGTGGTGTGCTGCCTACTGATCTTTGGAGCACTGGGCAATGAATACTTTCTGCTCAAATGTATAAAATATGTTAGTCCTTTATCTGCTGTGATAAAGTGTATTAAAGTTTTAAAAATACTGAAGCTTCCTACCCTTTTCTTGACATTGTTCCTTCCAGGGTGCCTTCCATGTCATCATAGTGACATTCAGGAGCACCGTGGCCTCTTTGGTGAAGCTTGGGGATGTTTTGCTTTACAGGTTCTAATGCAGGACTTTTGTGCTGTCTGACGATCTTTGGAGCACTGGGCAATGGATACTTTCTGCTTAGAAGTACAAAAGATCTTAGCACTTTATCTGGTATGATAAAATACACTATAATTTAAAATAGCAGTAGGTTCTTACCCTTTTTTTGATTTTTTTTCTTTCACAGTGCTTTCCATCTCCTCATCATCATCATCATCCTCTCCAGGGAAAAAAATGTTTTTAGGTCTAAGAACATATATCATCATTTCAAGATATGCAATTATTAGTAAATGTTGTGCACCACCAATTAATTAAAAAAAACAAAACAAAACAATGAAACACATTCTTCCCCCTACATTCTTCTTCTTTTAAATTTAATTGGTGAGTTCCCTCCATCACTTCCAATGTCAGTGTGATCAACAGCTTGAGGAAGTTTCCGTCTAGCTTCATTGTAGTCATCTGGGAAAGTAAAAAAAAGCAATTTTAAGTAATACATAACATTAGTTCAGTTTGAAGGAAGAGGTGAATGAATGTAACTTACGTGATGTGAAAATAATTCTGGCCTTATGGGGCTTCCATTCATCTCCAGGACATTCTTGCAATTTTACAGCTTTTGCTACATCAGTTTTATTTGGAGGCCACATGCACTCTCCATTTTTCATCCAAATGGAAGGCACAACTTCAACCTCATTGGTGTTGTCAAAAACAACTATGTGAAACATCTAATGAGAAAAAAATCGAAACCATAGAAACATACTCTTTAGCCAACTGAAATGCTAAAACAAAAGGGCTATTTGTCTCAATGCAATAGTGGAACAACAACAAATCGGTTTTGGAATGGTAATCTCACATACTTCTGGGGCTTATTTCTAATCATGAAACATTTGATGTTAGTAGAGAGGTTGGAAACAACATAAATTCCCAGCTCTCTTGAGTCAATAGGATATGTAAAGAAGTGTTCCACCTGTTTATATTCATTGGCCACAATGTACATTATTCCTTTATCCTCAACAATGTTCTGGACTAACACCAACTTTTTATCAATTCTGATGCAACAATCTCTCTCTTTGACCTTCACAACTACATCATCTGTAGCAAGCACTCTATATTGACGAACTTGTTGTGAGAAGCATTCTGGCACTGGCCCATCCATATGCTCATTTTCCAGTTTTTGAGTTGCCTCTTTAACATCAGAACTGTAGCTGTCATTTTCCATCTCTGATAATCTTCGTATCACCTGAGTCAAAGGATTAAGTGGACCTCGAACCAATTTTTTTAGTTTTCCTAAGAAATTTTCAAAGGGAAATGCTGATATAAGGTCTAAATTGCCATGGACTTTGACATCGTCACTGAGATGCACCAGACCATGAATATTGTATACCAAAAACTCCTCACCGTAAAGCTGGCCAAAGTGTTCAACGAATGACACCAAAAGAGTTTTAGCAAAGTCATTCAACTCCATACAATATTGTGGACTTGCCAAAATATACACACCTACTGACAACAGCATGAAGTTGTCATAGATCTGAGGCTGCAGAATACCCCTCAGCACAACTGGACCAGTGTACAACAAAAATTGGCGTAGTTCTGTGGCTTTCCACCTACATCGTTCAGCCAGAACCCGTGGCCTTCGAGCAAACTCGCTTGGAATGTAATTTCTCAGTGCAAGAAGTCTATCTGAAACTATGGAAGCTTGACTAGATGAAATGCGACAGTGCAAGGGACCAATGGTGCTGATCCACAAGTCTAAGAGACGCCTCATTACACCCAGACAAACCAGGTGCATATAATCATATGGAAAACAAGTGACCATGTCGATGCCAACCTCTGTAAGAGGTGAGTGTTGGATGTGATGTTCTTCATCTGTGGCCTGCCTAAAACTATCATCAGTTCTGCACCTCGCATTAACCTCAGGAAATGTCATTCTATTCGATTTGCGGATACCTGTTTGGTGACACTTGTCACATCCATGATAAGCAGTGTGTGACTTCACACCTCTGATGAAGGCTCGTGCTGGGGTGTCACACACAACAGAAACAACATTCAAAAAGAAAGTTTTCTGCTTGAACAGAAACCCATCTTTCAACACTTTCAGCTCTTGAACCAGATCATGAAGATACTCAGTCAAGGAATTTGGCTTAGAAGTACCACAAAACAGTCCAATCAAAATCGGTTTCTTGGTGTATCCTTGCAACAAACCAAGAATTGGCCAAAACTGTGTAGTAGTACTCTTGAAGATAGGTAATCCATCAAAATTCAATTGCAGTTTAAAAACATGTCTGTCTGGCACATTACGCCAAATGACATCTAGAATTTTCCGAATAGAATTCAGAATTCCACAATAATGGAACACACCACCTGCCACACTACTAATTTTGTAGCTCGTTTTTGTTTTCAACAACGTTCGTCCATCCTTTGGCAGAGAGGGATGACAGATTTTGAGGATGCTGAGAAGCGCTGACAGAGCTATTAGAGATATTCCAAATTCAATTGCCCAGTCTGCCAGAGAACTCTGCAAACCACCATCCATCTCACTACACTGTTCTCCAAGATCAGGCAGATCCTCAACAGAAGCTGCACTCTTTTCATGTACTTCCTTATCCTCAATGCCATCAACTAGATCCTCATCACTTTCATCACCAATTTGCATGTCAGATTCCTCTGAAACATCAACATTAACACTTGTCTCATCATTCACGTTTCTTTCCCCATCATGCTCGTTTTCCATCAGTTTACTGACTACCCTCAATGCCTTTCTTCGTGAATTGCCCCTATCATTGTACATCCAAGTCTTTTCCATACCGTGGCTTTACTCAGGTCTTTTGTTCTTCAACCTGAAACAACAAATAAAAGAAAATATTTCAAATTGTAAAATGAATCATATAAATTATTAATAATACAGAAAGCAAACACACACACACCAAACACAATCAAGAAAATCATAAATGAATGGGTGAAACTACAAGGTCCATGTACGTTTTGATAGTTTGTTTTTCAATTTGAATGAAAATGGCACCTTTAATTTCTTCATTTGTTCCAAAAAAAAAAAAAAAAAAGATTTTGACTTTATTTTCTTTCTTTTTTTTTGATTGACAGGTTAAAAAAGTGAACCAAAAAAAATCAATCAGAAATATTTTTGTTGTTGTTGTTGTTGAACAAACGGAAAAATGAACAACGGTGTTGTTGTTTTCTTCATTTCTGCTCATTTCATTTCAAATTTAAAGACAAACTATCAAAACACATAAACCCATTTGCTCTCATTACATAATTTGTCAAACAACACCATTGTATTATTAAATCTATACAACTTGAATATTACAACTTGGCTACATTTTCTTGTGAAAATTACAGTCAAAATAATTATTATTTTTTGTTAATCCATCAGTGTAAGTCACTTAACTTTAAATAAATAAACGGCTGTGAAATAAAATAAAGATGTATGATGTGATCTGAACCCAGATAGCAAGCCATGATCAAAATAATGTTGAATCAATATTAATTTGTCAACGTTAACATCATTGAATCAATATCACTTTTGCACCCTCAATTAATGTTGAAAAAATGTTGAAATTTCAACAAAAAATAAATGGTAATGGCACTGAATCAATGTTTGCACTTTCAGAAAATGAAACACGACTACAACTGACTTAAAGCCACACAGCCTGAAATCAACTGAAGATAAAAGACGACAATAAATCTCTCAAGATAATTCTTTTTGAGAATTAACAGAGGTTTAGATGTTGATGTTTTATTGAAAATGTTTGGTCACCATTTTGGTGGTCAGTGGTTCCTTTAGTTGGGCAGTTTGACTCTGGGCTCTTTGTAACAGTGTTTACCAGAACACATCATTTGTTGCAAAGAAACTAGTATATAAGACAGTTTTCTGCCTCACAAAGCAGAGTAGTTTACTAACCTTGTTCCTGACCAAAAGTGGTATTTGTTATTGAAATATTATATTCACCAATAATACTTTCTTGCCACTGATCATATTCAGATTTTTTAAAATACATTATGGGTAAAAAAAATATTTTAACACACAGACATCAAGAATCAGCATATTAATCTCAACAATGGTGACATCCTTCATGCCGCAATGCATGCTGGGAGTCACCATAGTATACAACTCATGAATTCCAGCATGCATTGCAGCATGAAGGATGTCTCCATTGTTGAGATTCATATGCTGATTCTTGATGTCGGTCAAAAAAAATTTCCATAATGTATTTTTAAAAAATATCAGAATATTATCTGTGGCAAGAAAGTATTATCGGTGAAAATAATATTTCAATAACAAATACCCACTTATGGTCAGAAACAAGGTTAGTAAACTACTCTGCTTTGTGAGGCAGAAAACTGTCTTATACACTAGTTATTTGTTTCTTTGCAACAAATTATGTGTTTTGGTAAACACTGTTACAAAGAGCACAAACTCACACAAAAAGCCCAGAGTCAAACTGCCCAACTAAAGGAACCACTGACCACCAAAATGGTGACCAAACATTTTCAATAAAACATCAACACCTAAACCACTGTTAATTCTCAAAAAGAATTATCTTGAGAGATTTATTGTTGTCTTTTATCTTCAGTTGATTTCAGGCTGTGTGGCTTTAAGTCAGTTGTAGTTGTGTTTCATTTTCTGAGAGTGCAAACATTGATTCAATGCCATTGCCATTGATTTTTTTGTTGAAATTTCAACATTTTTTCAACATTAATTGAGGGTGCAAAAGTGATATTGATTCAATGATGTTAACGTTGACAAATTAACATTGATTCAACATTATTTTGATCATGGCTTACTATCTGGGAATGTAATCGACGAACATTTAACATTAGTGAACTGACATTACATTTTAATATAGGCCTAACAGCTACGATTATGCATTGTTCATACTAACTCTACAATCCAAAAAAAAGAAACGTTAAACCAAATATATAAAATATATTTTACAATATTCACTTACCAAACTTCGTTCGCTATGCTCGAGTCAATTGAGAAGTCCACGACCGTTTAAGATGTGCAGCCTCAAGTGCATTCAGTGCCCGCCCAATTCTTCAATAGCGCTGATTCCGGGAGTATTTTTTTTTTTTTTTTTTTTTTTTTTTTTTTTGGTTAAAACGTTCTAAAACGTTAAACCAGCTAAATCGCAAGATTACACACTTTTAAATGAAGAAAAAAATAATCGAAAATCGAACAATAAAGGTACAAGATTGAGTTTGAGTGTGTACTGACTACAATGAGGTTAAAACGGCAAACCCATGAAGCATTGCGCTTTATGCGCGCTTTTCTAGATGCGTCCTGATTGGTAGATTTTTTTTTTCTTGCCCCAATATGCCCAATACTAGGACATTTTCAGAGAGAAAAAATATGTGTGAAATTGGCCTTGTCTTGTGCATGAATTAAGATAATCAAACAATTAAATTTCTATCTGCTTCTAATTTAAAAAGCTTGCTTCCTTCTAACACTATTATATAGGTATTAGTATGTATGTGTGTGTATATATATATATATATAGTCCAAAAGTTTGGAACCACTAAGATTTTTAATGTTTTTAAAAGAAGTTTCGTCTGCTCACCAAGGCTACATTTATTTAATTAAAAATACAGTAAAAACAGTAATATTGTGAAATATTATTACAATTTAAAATAACTGTGTACTATTTAAATATATTTGACAAAGTAATTTATTCCTGTGATGCAAAGCTGAATTTTCAGCATCATTACTCCAGTCTTCAGTGTCACATGATCCTTCAGAAATCATTCTAGTACAATATTTTTTTTCCGGATTATTTGATGAATAGAAAGTTCAAAAGAACAGTGTTTATCTGAAATCTAATCTTTTGTAACATTATAAATGTCTTTACTGCCACTTTTGATTTATTTAATGCATCCTTGCTGAATAAAAGTATTAATTTCTTTAATTTCTTTTCAAAAAAATAAAAATAAAAATTCTTACTGACCCCAAACTTTTGAACGGTAGTGTATAATGGTACAGAAGCTTTGTATTTCAGATAAATGCTGTTCTTTTGAACTTTCTATTCATCAAGGAATCCTGAAAAAAAAGTACACAACTGTTTTCAACATTGAAAATAATCATAAATGTTTATTGAGCAGCAGATCAGCATATTAGAATGATTTCTGAAGGATCATGTGACACTGAAGACTGGAGTAATGATGCTGAAAATTCAGCTTTGCATCACAGGAATAAATTACTTTGTGAAATATATTTAAATAGTACACAGTTATTTTAAATTGTAATAATATTTCACAATATTACTGTTTTTTACTGTATTTTTAATTAAATAAATGTAGCCTTGGTGAGCAGACGAAACTTCTTTTAAAAACATTAAAAATCTTAGTGGTTCCAAACTTTTGGACTGTACTGTATATAAAGCAAATATTACACACAAACAAAATTATTACAAACACACACATATATAGCTATATATACATACATATATATGCTTTGTGTACTGTGTTTAGTATTGTGCTTTTGTTGGTTTGCTTACGGTTTGTTGTCCTCTATTGTAAATCTCTTTTAATAAAAGATTTTGCTGAATGATAAAATGTAGTCTAAATATAATGTAAATTTAAAGTTTATGGCGTTCCATAATTGATGAAACCTTGTTGATGGAGAGCAATAAACCCAAGTTGCAAACAGGAATAGGGGAAAAAGCTGTGTGTATGAAAATATTATCAATTATAAAATATATGTGGGAAAAAACTGGCCACACATATGTGGCCCACAGTTCTATATTTTACATGTGGCCCAAATAATACACTTAACAATTGGCCCATATCTTGTTTGCCGTCTTAAAGACGGTTCCATCTCCACCATAACCGGGCCATGTTCGGTTCACATGCCTTATGCCAGTGCCGACTGAATGACAGCTGTGCCGGCTTCATGCCAAATCAGGGCCAGAAGTCTTTGCTACCTGGGTGGTTGAGTGATTTAATAAAACGTTGCGCTATCCAACAGCTATCAATTCCAAGTGCTACTGCGACATATTACAGGATCTGACTGATGGATATAATTCTAGTTATCACTATACAGATGAGACCTTTGGACGTGTGTAAAGAAAATTAGTCAATCGTGTTTAACAACTTATATGGTAATCTACGTAAAGAAAAGCCCATCTTTAAATTTAAAATAGGGTGTAACACAGTTCACGTTCGTGTATGGGAACGAAGAGGACAGGGACCGCGAACTATGACTGAGCTTTTATTGAAACGAATGTTCAGCAGAAAGGCCGTGCGACGCACGATAACAGCAACACAAATATTCCACAAAGGGCTTCACACCAGGTTCGGTAAACACAATCCACAAAGGGCTTCACTCCAAGTAACTCGCTGGGTCTCAGTCAGCAGTTCCCCTCTCTCTCACACACACACTCCTGCTTCTCACGGCGTCTTATCCTGTCTCCGCGCCAATCACTAGAACGAGAAACAGGTGTTCGTGATTTGCATCCAACCCACTCACTTACCAAGCGTCTCCCGCTATTCTCTCCGGTTGCAGACCTCGCTGAACCACTCCCCCCTCGCCACATAGGGGATGTGGTTAGAGTGTCAGAAATGTATTTTCTAAAGGTTATGAACAGAATTATACGGAAGAATATTTCACAATAGCATCGTGTATACCTCGACAACCATCCGTATACAAAATACAAGATTACGATGGCGAAATGATTGAAGGAACGTTTTATGAGCAAGAACTACAGAAAATAATTGTTAGTGATGATAAATAATTTAAAATAGAAAAGATTAGACAGGAAACGCCAAGTCTGTGCTTGTACTTGTTAAGTGGTGGGGGTGGCCTCCAAAGTTCAACAGCTGGGTGCCTAAAAAACAGGTGGTGGACTTAGAGAAATCCTTAAAGACGTAGATAACGTATGACGCATACCATTTATGCTAAATTATCACCATGGTGTTTTACATTACACTGCCTTGCAACGCATCGAGGTTTGTATATCCCAAAAACAGTATCTCTAATTACAGAACAAGACTATCTAGGACTATTAATTTAAAAGGGTTATGGGAAGTTGCTCTGGTTCAATTTGACTACCCCAATTTATTTTACAAAAAGCATAACATTTTGTTTTTACTCTGAGTGTACACAAATAAAAGAAGATATTCAACAGATTAAAATGGTGTATAACTCTTAATTGTATGTGCAACATTGACAGAGTATTTTCAGTCTCTTTCATACTGGTAAGAAAAAAAATGCGGTGGTATCGCCGGCGAGACCTCAGAGTGTTAAATTCTCGTGCTCCCCGCCTCCAAGCTTGCAACTCTATAATACATTGAATAAACAAAGTTCACACAACTAGATCTTTACAAAGTGTTCATCATGCAGCATATCAGATCATGTAAGTATAGTATTTATTTGGATGTTTACATTTGATTCTGAATGAGTTTCATAGTAGCCTAAGCTGCAGCTAACGGAGCTAAAGCTAGCATTACACACTGCTGGAGAAATTTATAAAGAATGAAGTTGTGTTTATGAATTATACAGACTGCAAGTGTTTAAAAATGAAAATAACGACGGCTCTTGTAGGGTAAGAAACAATGGTAACTTTAACCACATTTAACAGTACATTAGCAACATGCTAATGAAACATTTAGAAAGACAGTTTACAAATATCACTAAAAATATCATGATATCATGTCAGTTATTATTGCATCATCTGCCATTTTTCGCTATTGTCCTTGCTTGCTTACCTGCATAAAGTATGTTGATTCAGCTGTGCTGCTCCAGATGTTAAAGCAGAACTAAGTAACTTTTTTACCTTCATAAATAGTTTAAGTTCTTACAGTGGTTAACTTACTTGTAGTGGTGTGTTTGAGGTGTGCACTAACCCCTTCTGGCACGTCTACGCCAGAAAACAACACTTGCAACTTGAGCTGCGCCAACCCGACACAATCTCGCCTCATGTTCACGTTCACGCGAGAGTGACAAAATGCTTTACGGTAATTCAATATACACATAGCGACCTCACACAGTATGATCTCACTTCGATCATACCAAAACGACAGCCTGAGCTGTATACTCAGATGGTGAAGTAGAGCTCTAAGTAGATTCCTGTAGTATTGTCATGAACAATTAAAAATGCATATGAATAAATCTCATTTAGTTTTCTGTAATTAGCACGTCGCCTTTTTTAGCTAGTTTATTTTGGTCAACACAAAAAAGGAAGAAGAAGCTATGCTAAATTACGTCCATCTGAACGACATTCGCCTATACAAAACAATTATGCATGCAAAACAATTAGGCTAATCTAAAACTCCAGGGGTTTTAACAACTACTCAAATGTTATGACAATAAAATGTACAATGAATTAGATGCCAAAATTCATGTGAGAAAAAATTTCAAAAGTGATTTTTTACATGTAACATTTTGGTTGACACTAAATGAAACAATCAAACAATGTATATAAGACCATTTTGAAAATTACACACCTCCATCAAGATTTCTTGTACTGTAATTTGCAAAACTACTGCGCTGGTGAGCGCTGTAGTCAATGTAGTCCAGAGCTGCGCTCAGTAAAATCTTACTGAGTTCCACTTTAATACTGGCTTGTCTAATGCCTTGAACATGGGCTGGCATATTCAAAAGTTGGGGGCATACATATTAATGATCCCGACTGTTGTGTCACAGTCGGTTTTATGTTGAGATTCGCCTGTTCTTCAGAGGTCTTTTGCAAAAATCTAATAAGGAAACAATGGTGTTTGAGACCCACTGTTCACATTTCCATGTACAGAACTCTAATTATTTAACTATGCTGAGATAAATTCAATTTTCAATTCTAGGGCACCTTTAAAATATATACACCTAAAGAATCCTGCAGTCACTTTACTATTTTCCCTTAGATTGCACAAAATATTGATTTGTGATATAAATGCAAATGATACTGTATTGATTAAAGTTGTTTGTAAGGTTTTATGCATATGGTGGTGTGTTCTTTATGACCGTTTTTTTCCTAAAATTACATCCTTTTTCTAAAAAAAACAAGCAATATCGCAATATATTGCCTTTCTTACAGTATCACAATATATTGTATCGTATTCTCTGTATCGTGATATGTATCGTTTCGTCAGATTCTTGGCAGTAAACAGTCCTATTACAAATACAATCATATTGTCAAGTGGGTAAAAGCCAAGTTCACAAATATCAGGGTGCAGGACCCACCCTTTTTTATAATTATATCCTAACAAGTTACAAGTCAATACACCGGGTGTTATTTTTAATATATTAACCAAACAAATTTATCCACGTAACGTTAGCCTTAATAAAACTGCATCAGATCTAATCTATTAAACAGTGGCAAAGTAAACAAGTTTAGATATTTTAAGAGTGAATTTATTTTAGTAGATAAAGGTACTTTAGCTGTTGATCTGGTTATGAAAAACATTTATTCTTGCTTGGGATGTTAGACTTTTTAACTCAATCTGGCCATCAATGTAACATTAGCATGTTAAGCACTATGCACCATTAAAGTTTTGTCGTGGCCATGTTAACAATCATTCGTAGCACTACTATCATCCAACAAACCACATCACATACAAACACATACACTCACACAACCGCTAGAAGGCACAACCATTACTATAAAAAAGTCTGCCCCAAATGTCACAGCACACAACACAACATCAACACAACAAAAACCTTTCACTGGTGCAACACCTGTAAAATACTATGCAAACAAACAAGCTACATCACAAAATGTAATGGAACATTAATCTTCACAATTGAACAACATGGGCTTTCACTAGCCATCCCAAATTAATTTCTGACCAAATTCATTAAACAAGAAAAAGACATGTGTTGTGCATTTACGTCATGCAAATTGACCCTTCTGTTTTTCCGTATACCCTCCCTGTGTTACGTGATACTATTGAGAATACTGAGTTACGTAGTGTTATGCAGGAATAAAAACGCACGCACCAGTTTATGCTCACTTATTAAGTGAGAGACATAATAGCTGCTTTCTGAGGTTGTGATCTGATCTGTTTTACCCCAGTGCAGCTCAAGGATGTGCTGATCGCCTTTCTGATATTATTAATTTTCTCAGAGAAGAAGGAAGCAAACTCACAGCATTTGCTGTCTGAGAGCATTTCACTGGGAATCTGACTTGGGGGGTTTGTTAGTCTCTCTACAGTAGCAAAAAGAGTGCGGGTGTTGTTTAAGTTTTTGTTTATAATATTTGAGAAGAAGGTCTGTCTAGCTTTGCCTAATTCCACATTGAAAGCATGAAGAATATCTTTATAGATGTTATAATGGATTTCAAGTTTTGTCTTTCGCCACATGCGCTCAGCTTTTCTGCATTGTCTTTTCATATTTTGCACTGCTGTTGAGTTTCTCCATGGTGCTTTTTGTCTGCCACTTTTCTTCCTGACTTTCACAGGAGCAATGTTATCAATAACGTTCTGTACTTTTGAGTTAAAAGAATCAAGGAGAAAATCAACAGAGTCTGCAGATATGCTTGGTGTTAAAGATATAGCCTTCATAAACAGTGCACTAGTATTCTCATTTAAGCATCGCTTTTTGACCGAGACAGATCTAGCTTCAACAGTAGGAGAGATCAATAAATCAAAGAAAATACAGAAATGATCAGATAGCGCTACATCCTTAATGACAATGGATGAAATGTTTAGACCCTTACTAATAATTAAATCTAGAGTGTGTCCACGATTGTGTGTAGGTCCATGTACATGCTGAGTCAGATCAAAAGTATTCAAAACAGTTATGATTTCTTTTGCCATATTGGATTCTGCATTTTCTATGTGGATGTTAAAGTCCCCAGTAATAGCAAAACAGTCAAACTCAGAGGAAATTGCTGATAACAATGTCCCATAGCTTTCACTCACTTAGGCTTTACTTTCCGATTCAATCTCCATAGTATGGTTTATTAGTATGATGTTTACTGAGTTTGGTCTACCGAGTTACTGAGTTTAACATCACTGTCTTAGTACATTAAGCCACTTTAAGCATTTTTCTGGCATAAGACTCCTTAGCGGTTTTTCCCCCTGAATGCACGTGCATCGAGTATTGTTTGTATACAGGAAACCCATCTATAATAATAATAGACTAGAAGAATGTAACAGGCCTACAGTAGGAAATACCAAATCATCTTAATATTGCCAATATTTGATGCTTTTGACAATATCTCTAGCTATCAATCATTGTCTGTTGACATAAACCGCAAGTGCGATTGATATGACGTCACACACAGAGAGTGCATGTGCAAAGGTTTTAATCGAAATGTATATAAAACATATAAACAGATATTTGAATCAGATTACAATGTTTAGGGTACATGTAAACAGATCTGCAATCGGATTCAATTCATTCGGATTGGCGAAAAGTGGTGCATGTGAACATAGCCACTGTGTATTTAAGTTGCTCTGTTTCACTCTTTAGTGGTCGGTTGTATGTGTTTCTGTAGGACACACTGACTATGTTTACATGGAGAGCATTAATCTAATTATTGACCTTATTCTGAATAAGACAATATTTTGGTTAAGGTGTTTACATAAGCTGCTTTTGGAATAATCCTTTTATGTTTCTGTATTACATGTTATAGAACATAGATCGATTAATGGCTCACATCATTTTTAATGTTACAAAAGCTAAGTTCACCTTTTAATTTTGTTATTGTTTCAATGTTTGATCACTGTTTTCAGGTAAAAATCCATACCAACACGTCAATCGCAACAGAACATTTTGCCCACATGAAATGGACTGAACACAAAAGACCTCTTGATGGCAGTGTTTGGAAGAGGCACTCTCGCAACACACTGCTACACGGGAAGATGTTCAGACGCATTCAAAGACAAAGCAGCCAAGCCTCAACTTGATTCTGAAAAAGTGTCTGACATCATTAGTAAGTAATTATTTCTCTGAAAATCAAGTTTTGGCTGGATTGACATATTTTAAGATCAGAACAACAGGATGCAAATAAATTTGTTTAATCATACTCAGGAATTTGGAATATTACTAAATGGTTCTGTCACTTAAATTAATTTTAACCATTGATTCTTTGCAGCTTTGTCACTTGGAAGATAGACTACTTTATTGTGCACTTTCAGCTTCACAACTTTATAGATTATTTAAATTTACAGATTGGTACATTACACATTACAAGAAAATTAATATTTGATCATGCATAATGGTGACAAGTTTTTTACAAATATAAAAGGTTAATAAAAGTAATTGTACATTGAATCTACAATTTGCATGTGATTAAGCAGCTGTAATTGAAATTATGCAAATATTTGATTCTTAACAGTAAATATGGTTTAATGGTTTGTAGTCTGTGACTAATGACATTTGTTGTTTTTATTGTTGAAGGTGGGTGCTGTTGAAGTCCGAGTAATACACAAAAGTTTTGGCACTGAAAGTGTTGATTTCAATGGTGTGTTTGTTGATATACAGGCATGCATTGAAGATGCCACCAGTCGAACAAAAGTCCAGTTGTGGGAAGGTCCGATCGGCAAGCTTGCCCTTGGCCATAGTTACCGTATCACCAACCTTAGTACTAGAGCTTTTCAAGGTGAACAGTACTTGACTACAACACGGTACAGTGTGATCGAGGAGATCGAGCCCTTGGATGAATTGGCACCCCAAATATCTTTTAGAATTGATGAGGGTGTGGTGACCACACTTGTGGCTAATATTTGTGCTGTGGAAGGTACCATATCGAAGTGGTGTCCAGTTTGTCATGCTTGGCAACTGGATTTTAATGATAAAAAATAGATTTCAGAGATGTGTGGGCTGTAACAAGCTCCAAAACGTCAGTAGCTTTCAATCTCAAGCTACTATGTACATCACACTCGTCGGTCACACTGAAGATCTGATGCTGTCAAATACTGTGATGAGAAAGTATTTGACGAAGGAAAATTCACTTCACTTGCTGCTTGATAAGCAAGATTTGGAAGAGCATTTTATTGAGCATACAATGAGAGAGGAAATTCAAAATTCAAAATGGAAATGTCATTGACATTGAAAAAGCTTCTGCGGTTGCAGCAGCAGGTGTACCTGTCTCTGGAGAGTGAATAAATGTTCTATGAATGAACATCAAGACTATTTTGAAGGGTTAGTTCACTGTAAAAATTACATTTTCTGTTCACCTTTTTGTAATTCCAAACTTGTAAGATGTTCAGTCTCCTTTTGAAAGGAAAATTAATATTCTTGGTGAAATCTGAGACTTGTTTGAAGCAAAGATATTAAAATAGTCTACATTTTCATCATTTTAATGTCTTTGTTTTTGCCTGTGTGTGGTTCGAATAGCTCAGATTTGATCAAGAATATCTTAATTTTTGTTCAAAAGGTGAACGCAAGTTTTAGGGGTTTATAACAAAATGCAGGTTAGGTAGTTTATGACTTTTTTAGTGAAATAACCCAATCTGCTCATGTAAGTTTTTTTTTTTTTTTTTAATGTATACTTTTAATTCTATTGCTTTAACATTTATATAATGTTAATATGGATATTTTAGGTAGCTTTTTGAGTTTAGTAGGTAAAATGGCTTGTAAATGGAGCCTTTTTTTTGCAATGCCTGATTTACATTTCATAATTAGGGGCATTTTGTTTTTCCCTTTTATTGGGTTTAAAAGCTAATCTTGTTCATTTCAAGTGTTTTTTTTTACATTTTATTTTAATATGGATATTTTAGTATCGCAGGTAAACTGGCTAAATGGAGTTAAACTGGTAAATGGAGCCTTTTTAAAAAAAAAAAAAAAAAACAAGCATATTGTAATGTTACGGTTATTAAGTTTTGTTGTTTTTGAACTTTGGTCGATATTTCGAGACTGAAGATGTTCGCAGCGTTAATTCTCCACCCCGAGCTCATCATCCTCCACGAGGGAGAGGGAGAGTGAATGCACGGCAACCTTGTAAGTTTGCAAGCCGCGACAGTCAGGACAGAATGAGTTGTCTTCGCTGGAAGGAAATAGAGTGAAAGACAGGAAAAGAAGTTGACGACGGAACGCGGGGAAAAAAAAAAGAGGAGAGGAATTACAAGAGCTGACGAACGAAAACAAAGAGGGGAGTGAGTAAAAAGAAAATGGCTGGATTAATTGGTTGTATTGGACCGTTTGATGAATCAGTCGAGCAGTGGAGTGCTTATACCGAACATTTTGACTACTTTGTGCTGGCAAACGAAATAAAAGATGAAGCAATTGTGCCAACATTTCTAAGCGTAATAGGTGTGAAAACGTTCAATTTGCTGCGAAGTTTAACTCAGCTGCAGAAACCAGGCGACAAATCATATGAGGAAATAGTGGGCTTACTCAAAGATCACTATTCACCCAAACCACTGATTATCGCAGAGAGATTCAGGTTTCATAAAAGAAATCAGCAAGATGGTGAATCCATCTCACAATTTGTGGCTGTGTTGAAACGATTATCCAAACATTGTGAGTTTGGCCAGTCATTGAGTGACACAATGTGTGACAGGCTTGTTTGTGGTCTTCGAAGTGAAGCTATACAAAAGTGACTACTAACTGAAAGTAACTTAACATTACAGAAGGCCATAGAAATCAGCACGTCAATGGAAATGGCCGCAAAAGAGGCACAACAACTAAATGCTTCCACCCAAGTACACAAACTGTATGCTTATTCAAAGAACAAGTCAAACTCAGATAAGCCATGTTACCGCTGTGGAAAAGTGGGGCATCAGCCTGGAGATTGTTGGTGCAAGGACATGAACTGTAGAAATTGTGGCAAGAAAGGTCACATTGAACGCGCCTGCAAAAACAAAAAGACACAACCAATCAAAAATGCTGGACCTAAAAAGAAAAATTACCATAAATTTAAACAAAAGCAAATGGAAAGTGCCCATCACACACAGAGTGATTCGGGATCTGCGGAAGAGGATGTGTTATGCGTTTTATCTATTTCAGGAGATGAACAGGGCTACTGGGTGACTCCTATTCTAAATGGGAAACCAGTACGGATGCAGGTGGACACAGGAGCTGCAGTATCACTGGTCTCAGAGACAACATTGACAGAAACGTTGCCGCATCTCACACCTCAGCCATCCAACATTACACTAAAGACCTACACAGGTGAGATAGTTCCTGTTAAAGGGGTAATTGAGGTGACAGTTGAACTAAATAGGCAGAAGAAGAAACTACTGCTGTATGTTATCGAAGGCAATCACCCAGCTTTGCTAGGAAGGACTTGGCTGGAAAGGATGAAGCTGGATTGGCAAGAGGTCCATCTGGTCAGCGAAAACACAAAACTCCAAGGGATTCTAAATAAGTATTCGGATGTGTTCAGTGACGAACTAGGAAGTATGAAGGACATTGCAGTAAAACTGACGGTGAAACCAGGCAGTCAACCAAAGTGTTTGAAAAACAGACCGGTGGCGTATGCCATTAAACCCAAGTTTGAAGCTGAATTAGAGAGACTATTAAAGGCTGGAGTTCTGCGACCAGTACGCACAAGTGAGTGGGCGACACCAATTGTGCCGGTCTTAAAAAAAGACGGGTCCCTTCGTCTATGTGGAGATTTTAAGATAACCATAAATCCGGTTCTGACCCCAGAGCAGTATCCCCTGCCTCTTATTGAGGATCTTTTTTCCAATCTCGCTGGGGGCCAACAGTTCAGTAAAATAGATTTGTGCCAGGCATACTTGCAAATGCACATGGACCCAAATTCACAAGAACTTCTGACCATCGTGACCCATGTATCAATATCAGAGGCTTCCTTTTGAGATTACCTCGGCACCGGCTCTGTTTCAAAGAGCAATGGATCAGGTTCTCAGTGGGCTGACCGGGGTGCAGTGTTATCTTGATGATTTGCTGATCACCGGAAAGGATGAGCAAGAGCATTTGAGTAACCTTGAAGCCACCTTGCGGAGACTGCAGAATTTTGGACTGAGTGTCAGGAAGGACAAGTGTGAGTTTTTCTGCCCTTCAGTTAAATATTTGGGCCATGTGATTGATAGTTCTGGACTTCACAAGGCACCCTCAAAGGTGAAGGCAATAGTGGAAGCGCCAGCTCTGCAAAACGTGAGTCAGCTTCAGTCTTTTTTGGGCCTGCGGTTTGTCCAGACAATGAAGCAGGCTCTCAAGTCAACCCAGGGTAAAGGATCACTGAATCAGCAAAAAGAAACACTTTTCTACTTTGCTATAGAAACACCCCCCATGCCACCACTAAAGTATCTCCTGCCACCGCTATGTTCAAAAGACAACTTTGCACTCGTCTGGATTTGTTGAAACCCCTGAAAACAAAACAGACTGTTCAAGCACAACAAAACCTTCAGATGGAACGACGTCTAAAAGCAAAACATCATTGTTTCAGACCGGGAGACAAAGTGCTAGCTCGTAACTATGGGAAAGGTGTCAAATGGCTACCAGCAGTAGTGATCGCACAAACAGGGCCAGTGTCTTACACTGTTGAACTTGCTGATGATCATCTCATCTGGAAAAGGCATGTAGACCAGTTACTAGCTGCAAATTCATGTGACAACTCAGGAGCACAGGTGACAAAAGATCCTTACCTGGATATTGCTCCAGAATACCATCATCTGTCTGAGAATTCGTCCACACCAACTCCTGAGAATGCACAGACGGAGATTCCGCCTAGTCAGGTGAAAGAGACTGTTCCAGGTACAAGTCAGTCAGTGCCTTTGTCAAAGCAAATCCTGGCTAAAGAAACTGTAACTGTGGATGTACCTACAGTTCGGCCATATCCTAAAAGAGAACGTCGACCTCCCAATAGACTGACACTCTAGATAGCGACAAACCCACAACAATGGGGCAGAATAATCCCCAGGGTTATGTCTGGGAATAAAGGTAGTCTACCCTCTTTCCCTAGCTAAAAAAAAAAAAAAAAATGTATGCTGACATGTACATCTGAAGTTTAAGAGAAGTGTGTTTAAAAGAATGTTACAGTTGATTTAATCATTATTTTCTTTATTACTTTGAATTTTAGTGGGGAGGAATATGTTGTGTATTTACGTCATGCAAATTGACCCTTCTGTTTTTCCGTATACCCTCCCTGTGTTACGCGATACTATTGAGAATACTGAGTTACGTAGTGTTATGCAGGAATAAAAACGCACGCACCAGTTTATGCTCACTCCTGTCTCTTGTGTATTTCTGAGAAAATATACAGGAAATATACAACAACATGACTTACCTGGATTCACAAGATATAGAAAAATATCTTCTGGACTTGTGGTCCGATGACTATCAAATATACAAACGATAACCACGTGACTGAAAAAAAAAAAAACTGCACAACTGATGACCTGGCATTAATCAGGAGCTGTGCAGAATCACTGGAAAATGCTGCCTTCGGAGGACACATTTGGTTGGAAGGCATCAAGGCACGTCTGAGTCTAATGTTAGCTTCATGGACTGTTTCATGAGATACCTTCATCTGATCGATAGGTGCGTTCTATTCGACTGTAAGTGGACTTCACAAGGTATTTTGGCAATAAAATGTGTCAAGTGAGCTGTTAATGTCAGCCAGGCCGGAGTCAATGTGAGATTTACAAACAAAAGTTCAAGGAGTTAAAACTTAGTTTATAGTTGACTTGCTAATTTGATCCTGTGCAGACCTTACACCACCATCTCCTCTACTAAATTATAAATAATAAAAATGAGCAAATCCGGCTCCATTATTGTAATTCTAATTTATAAATGTTGTCTCTCCTCGCGCACCAATGTTAAGGGATTTTTAGCTATCAGCAGTTATCAGAATCACCTGGTCCCGCAATAAAAAAAAATCATGCAAATTAAAAAGCCATTAAATCCAGTGTTAGCATCAGTTCTTGCAGGTCACGTCAGTCAAGCTTGCATCAGCTGACTCCCAGGTGACTTGCGTCTACCTATAGGAATACGACGCCTATCACAGCATCCATATATAAGCTCTTCAGTATTATCAGCAGCTATTGCATTCTCAGGAGCAAATTACCCACCTCCATCCCCAGCTCCTCCTCTCTTCAGTCAGGATTGGCCTTATTATTTCCCCTGAATCAGACTAATTCTCGAATATGTGTATGTTAAATTGTGACATTTAATGATATCTGCATATGTTGGTCCTGTTCTATTTACCCTAGGGGGGTTTATTGCTGCTCTTCTTGCTCTTATCCATGCTAGGCTGCATGGATGCGCAGGGAGTTCTTGCCCAGAACAAGAACCATACCGCCAATACAAACTCTATGCAATATCTGTCATATTTGACGATAGTGGTCCTGACAGAATTAAAATTGTTTGCAGCCTACCCAGTCACAGAATAAATTGCGCGCAGGTGAGAAGACGGAATTTACATTCAAACAAATAACAACAAGTTCTGAGGAGTTCACATTTAAATGTAAGAATTGTGTTTTAATTTACTCAAATAAGTTAGAAAAGGATAGTTCACCCAAATGAAAATTCTGTCATCATTTACTCACCCTCAACACAAAGGAAGATATTTTTAAGAAAGTTTGTAACCAGACTTGTTTTTAGGGAGCAAGGAGCAGACGGCCTAACTAATCAAATTGCAGGCTGAGGCAGGACATCTGTTTACTGGGGCCAAAAACTCAGCCAGCGTGGCTTGGTGGTAAGGCAAATACACATATGTAATATTTTCAGTACTCTCTTGTGTATTGCAAGAAATAGCCATCATCCTACAAAGAGCCCACAAACAACCTGTTTATAAGGCAACAGTCTTTCACTGTCTTTTGTAGTGCTGTCATGCAACATGCACATGTTTTATCCAAACTTGAGCACTTCAGTATTTTGTATGCATGCCCTGCTATGTTACGAATGCACCCCTGTCTTTATATATGTATATATATATATATATATATATATATATATATATATATATATACAGTACAGTCCAAAAGTTTGGAACCACTAAGATTTTTAATGTTTTTAAAAGAAGTTTCGTCTGCTCACCAAGGCTACATTTATTTAATTAAAAATACAGTAAAAAATATTATTACAATTGAAATATTATTACAATTTAAAATAACTGTTTTCTATTTGAATATATTTCACAAAGTAATTTATTCCTGTGATGGCAAAGCTGAATTTTCAGCATCATTACTCCAATCTTCAGTGTCACATGATCCTACAGAAATCATTCTAATATGCTGATCTGCTGCTAAAGAAACATTTAATGTGTACAATTGTACAAAATATTTGTGTACAATATTTTTTTCAGGATTATTTGATGAATAGAAAGTTCAAAAGAACAGTGTTTATCTGAAATCTAATCTTTTGTAACATTATAAATGTCTTTACTGCCACTTTTGATTGATTTAATGCATCCTTGCTGAATAAAAGTATTCATTTCTTTAATTTCTTTTAAAAAAAATAAAAATAAAAATTCTTACTGACCCCAAACTTTTGAACAGTAGTGTATAATGCTACAGAAGCTTTGTATTTCAGATAAATGCTGTTCTTTTGAACTTTCTATTCATCAAGGAATCCTGAAAAAAAAGTACACAACTGTTTTCAACATTGAAAATAATCATAAATGTTTACTGAGCAGCAAATCAACATATTAGAATGATTTCTGAAGGATCATGTGACACTGAAGACTGGAGTAAAGATGCTGAAAATTCAGCTTTGCATCACAGGAATAAATTACTTTGTCAAATATATTTAAATAGTACACAGTTATTTTAAATTGTAATAATATTTCACAATATTACTGTTTTTTACTGTATTTTTAATTAAATAAATGTAGCCTTGGTGAGCAGACGAACTTCTTTTAAAAACATTAAAAATCTTAGTGGTTCCAAACTTTTGGACTGTACTGTATATATATATATATATATATATATATATATATATATATATATATATATAGTTTTTTTGTTTTTTGTTTTAGGACCATTCTGGAGAAAATAGGCCTTTTGGGCAAAGTGACTCCATTACAAGCCAAAAAAAAAAAGGGAGAACCTAAAAAAAAAATACAAAGCAAGCAAGTTAATATAGACATCTTTGCAGGAATTCATCGTGGTGTTTTTGTAAAGGGGTTTGATTTACACTGCCTTAGGATTGCAAGTGTCCTGGGACAGGTGAGGGGGTGTCTGGGAAACTCAATGATGAAACTTGGCCCTTCTTTGTCCTCATGGATGAAGTGTTAGGAAAGAGGCCTTCCAACAACCCCCTTGTCCTAACTGCCTCCATCCCTGATAAAAAACGCAGGGCCAAGTTCAGCAGTGGGCAACCAAGATGTGGAGCCAGCCACAGCCCCAAAAAAAGAAAAAAGAGACCATGACCATGAGGATGAGTTGGTGGAGCTGCTCCGAGAGGACATCCAGTTCCAGAGGGAGAAAGAGGAAAGAAGAGCAGGGAGAGTATGGAGAGATTGTTTTCTCTTCTTGAGAGAATGGTTAAGAAATAAAGTATTTATTAACCATTCTCTCAAGAAGAGATTTTTTTTTTTCTAACCTTCTCAGTGAGAATCCAATATTTTTGATGCAAGTTAAATGAAGTTGTGTTGGTTATTTTTGGAATGTTTTTGTTTTTTGTTTTTGTAAAAGATCCTGAGTTATTTCTGTACATTTTTATACATGTTTGCGTGTAAATAAAATACAATTGTTCTGTACATTGTTTTTTTATTTATTAATGCAACTTATTACAACCTTTACAACCTACCTCTATGTTTCCAAATTCAAGATGTATTTGGATTCCAAACTTATTTATTAAAACGCTTTGATTGTAAGTAAGTAAGTAAAGTTTATTTATATAGCACATTTATCACAGCAGAGCTGACCAAAGTGCTGAACAAAGTCAAAGATAAACATAAACATAAAATAAACAAAACTGATAAAACAATAAAACATTTAAAATGCCTGGGAATAAAGATGTTTTCAACTTCATTTTAAAAGTTGTAATGGAAGGTGCAAGGCGAATGTCCAGTGGAAGTTGGTTCCAGAGACTGGGGGCCGCAATAGAAAAAGCCCTATCACCCTTCGTTTTTAAACGTGAATGAGGGACAACCAAGAGAGCTCTATCAGAAGATCTTAGAGATCTGGAGGATGAAGAAGGAATAAGATGAACCGAGAGATAAGATGGGGCTTGACCATTAAGAGCTTTAAAAACAAACAATAAAATTTTAAATTGAATTCTAAAATAGACAGGAAGCCAATGAAGAGAGGCTAAAATTGGTGTAATGTGCTCTGTTTTCTTTGCCCCGGTCAACAGTCTCGCAGCTGCATTGTGTACCATCTGTAAGCGTGCAATGGATGACTGAGGAAGACCCAGATATAATGAATTACAGTAGTCAAGGCGAGAGGTAATAAAAGCATGAATGACTTTCTCCAGGTCATTAAAAGTTAAAAATGATTTCAGTCTCGAGATGACTGTTCTTGACAACTGTATTAATTTGCTTAGTTAAGCAAAGTTCAGAATCCAGAATGACACCAAGATTCCTAACCTGGGAGGAGACTGAGGGGAAATGCTTGCCAAGCTCATTTATAAGACCACTTCTCAACTTAGGGGGACCAAAGACGATTACTTCCGTTTTATTTTCATTTAGTCGAAGAAAGCTATTGGACAGCCATTTCTTAATGTCCCCAAGGCAGGCCAATAAGGGTTGAATAGTATCGCCAGCTTTCAATGGTATGTACAACTGGGTATCATCAGCATATAAATGAAATGAAACATTGTGTCTCCTAATAATGTCTCCCAAAGGTCGCATATATAAATTAAAAAGAAGTGGCCCCAAAATGGATCCTTGGGGCACTCCACAGGTAATAGGAGCAACAGATGAAGAAAACCTACCTAACTCAACAGAAAAAGACCTGTCTCTAAGATATGAGTTGAACCACTGCAAAGCAATACCCCCAATACCAAACAGATTTTCTAATCAGCAGAGAAGAATATCATGATCAACTGTATCAAAAGGAGCTGTAAGATCAAGAAGCAGCAGAACTGAATTTTTACCACTATCCACTGCAAGCAAAATGTCATTGGCAATTTTCGTCCAAACCCTGAACACTGACCAAGGGTCAACCTGGGCAGCACACATGTATATTAAAATCACCCAATAATAACAGACTACTTAAAATGAGCAGTGCAACTCTTTATATTTACTTGACTGTGTTATTTTGACAAACAGTGTGCAATGTCAAGTTACTAAAACTGATGGGCTATATGTTGTGTGTGTGTGTGTGTGAGGCGCCGGCACGATCACTTGAATTTTCTTTTTAAAAAAGTTTAAACAACCTAAAACACTTATATTTGACATTTATGGTCAAACGTCTTGGTTTCCTGTACTTTCGTGTATAGACATAGGCTATTTATTCCTATTTTTCTCCATTCACAGAAGCGCTGCATGTGTGTGATGATGAAGAATCCTCATCATCTGATGTTTATTTTGCTATTTGTGCATGTAGGCTAAAACTAAACCCCTGGGATTTTAAAAAATAAATTTGAGTAAATTTCTATAATATACTTAGTGTTAGGTATTTATTTGATACAGTAGGTATTTATTTGATACAGTTAGGTATTTATTTGAAACAGTATTTATTTGATACAGTGTATTTATTTGATACTAAATTAACAAGAAATAAAGCTTCAACTTCTGATGTTTCCAAAGAGCACAGCAGTAATGACTTTGTGAACTTCTTTACTTGCAAGATTGATAATATTAGAGAAAAAATTATAACCATGCAACCGTCTACTACAGTATTGTGTGAGACAGTGCATTGCAGTGTCCCTGAAGAAAAATTCAATTCATTTACTGCTTTAGGAGAGGAAGAATTGTCTAAACTTGTTAAATCATCAAAATCAACAACAATGTATGTTAGACCCTATACCGACTAAGCTATTGAAAGATGCTTCCGAAGGTCATAGATCCTCTTCTTAATATTGTTAATTCATCTTTATCACTAGGATACGTACCAAAAACTTTTAAGCTGGCTGTTATTAAACCCCTTATTAAAAAAACACAACTTGATCCTAGAGAATTAGTCAATTACAGGCCGATTTCAAATCTCACTTTTCTGTCAAAAATACTAGAAAAGGCAGTTTCATCACAACTATGTTCCTTTTTAGAAAGAAATAGTATCTGTGAGGATTTCCAGTCAGGATTTAGACCGTACCATAGTACTGAGACTGCTCTCATTAGAGTTACTAATGATTTGCTCTTATCGTCAGATCGTGGTTGTATCTCTCTATTAGTGTTACTGGATCTTAGTGCTGCATTTGACACTACTGATCACAATATTCTTCTAAATAGACTCGAAAACTATGTTGGCATTAGTGGAATTGCATTGGCATGGTTCAAATCATACTTATCTGACCGTTATCAGTTTGTAGTAGTAAACGATGAGATTTACTACTAATTTTTGGACCGAAAACTTCTTCACGCAATAATCTAGAATACTGTCTAACACTTGATGGCTGCTCTGTTAAGTCTTCGTCATCAGCTAGGAACCTGGGTGTGCGCTTTGATACCAATCTTTCATTTGAAGGCCATGTTACTAGCATCTGTAAAACCGCATTCTTCCATCTTAAAAATATATCTAAACTAAATGGTTTAGCTCCCCAGTACCTGAGCGAGCTCTTAAATCATTATAATCCTTCACGTTTATTGCGATCTCAGAATTCAGGCCAGTTGATAATACCTAGAATATCTAAATCAACCGCAGGCGGTAGATCCTTCTCCTATTTGGCACCTAAACTCTGGAACAATCTTCCTAGCATTGTTTGGGATGCAGACACACTCTGTCAGTTTAAATCTAGACTAAAAACACATCTCTTTAACCTGGCATACACATAACACATTATCAATTTATATTTTCAAATCCATTAAAGGATTATTAGGCTGCATAAATTAGGTCAGCCGGAACCGGGAACACTTCCTATAACGCCAGATGTACTTGTTACATCAGAAAAAGAATGGCATCTACGCTAATATTAGTCTTTCTGTTTATCCCGAGGTGTACCGTAGTCAACCGGATCCGGGCCGTATCCAGCTGAGACCAAGGACCGGCCGCATGACACGACCACAACGCAGCCCTGAAGTATCAGCAGAGATCGAGTCGACTAGATCATCCATTGTGAAGACATCATCAACACGACATCCAGTGCCACAGTTCCTCAACAAACCGTCCATACCGGCGTGATGAATACGATCCTCAACTGGACACGACCACAACGCAGCCCTGAAGTATCAGCAGAGATCGAGTCAACTAGATCATCCATTGTGAAGGCCTCATCGACACGACAGCCAGTAGCACAGTTCCTCAACAAACCGTCCATACCGGCATGATGAATACGATCCTCAACTGGATGGAACTGAAATAAATACTTTGATTGTTGCGATCCTATCAGACTTATGATAGCAACCTGAATCGTAACAAAGCACTGTTCGCCAGAGGACAACTGGCCCCCCGACTAAGCCTGGTTTCTCCCAAGGTTTTTTTCTCCATTTTAACACCTATTTGCCACTTGTTTGCCACCTGATGTCACCTGATGGAGTTTGGGTTCCTTGCCGCTGTCGCCTTTGGCTTGCTTAGTTGGGGACACTTGACATTTGACTTGACATTTGATATTCAGCAGTATTCTTGACATTTATTCAACAGTGCTTCTGATCTGCCTGCATTGACACTATTCTTTAAGAGCTGTTGTGCAGCCAAAATTTATGTACCAGTTATCAATGTAAAGCTGCTTTGACACAATCTGCATTGTAAAAAGCGCTATATAAATAAAGGTGACTTGACTTGACTTTTGTATTTTCAGATACAGAGATCGTAACACAATGTTGTTGAAATTACACCTTAAAAATGTGAAGAAATGTGAAACTTTATGAAAGAATAAACAGATTTAAAGGATAAAACTCTTTTACAGTATTTTTACCCACATTAATGAAGCCAAACAACACATTTCACTCACACAATGACAAATGATTAACAGACGACTTTCAAAATAAAAGCCTTCTAAAATCATTTATATGCTTTTTTTTTCTATAAATTCAGATGTATTTTTAAAGGAATCTGTTTCCACAGACTAGTTTCAGTTCAGAATGATAGTACATCACCTCAGAGTGTCAATCACACAGAGTCAGGACTGTCTGATGATGAGTTTCAAAATAAAAGGCTTTTGAAATCATTTATATGCTGTTTTTCTTCTATAAATTCAGATATTTAAAGGAATCTCAAGAAAACTATTACACTGCTCATTAAAACTTAATTTATTTTTACAGCAAAAAAATATGACATTTTTATATGCTTTATTTAATATTTTCTATCAGTTGTAGTGATTTTTACTTTGTCCATCCAAGGACGCGAAGTAAAATAGGGATTGGTACTCATGTCACCGCTGACATTGTGATTTTGGATCCATCATCTCTTAAGGTGTGGTTATGAGTACATCAGATGACCACTTCCCCCCCTTTCCCTAGTTCAGGGCACTATTTAAGGTCTTTTACCTTGGTGGTATGAGAACACTCCCAACAGGGGCTTTCATTCATTTAGAATTAATGTAAAGTGGTCAGCTGATTTATCTGAAAGATTGGTGAAATTGCTAACTTGTAGAACCTTTTCTGTATTATCAGCACAAGGAAGACACAAGTGTAATAAAATAAATTTTATTAACAAAAAGATAAACAAGAATAACTAATACAACTACTAAATGAATACCATGAATGATAAAGGAATAAAGTGCATAAGATACATAGAATACAAGTGATTAAGTTGGGTGTGGCTATGGAAGAGTTATGTTATCTTATGGAAAGATAAACTGTTTCTCTGAAAATAATAAGGTGGAGAACCTTATTATGCACCAAACAAATAAACAAGGATTATTTGTTATTAACTAAACAGCTATATTACATCTAATGGGAATAGGAAATTATATACTGATAATATACAACATGCCAAGGTCTCTGGAAAGAGGTTTGGTTAAGTGAATTTACGTTCCACTTGGTTGAGTCCAAGACGGTGACGTCTTACTGGTTTGTGGGTGGCAATGCAGTGGGGAGAGGAGCCAGAATCTGTCTCAACAGTCTTGAACACGAAGCTCTGTGAGATGCTGATCTCCTAAAGCACCAAAGGGTCCTAAAATCTGGAACACGCAGACGAAGGTACCTTGGAGTGAAGGTTTGCTCTCCTGAGCTTAACCTTGTTGCAGATGTCGTCACTGTCTCACTGGACGGAAACTCTGAATGTAGTGTTTGTTGATGTCTCTTTCCTCACAAGCTGGAGGCTTAGAACGTAGTCGTCTCTGTTGCTGCCTCACAAGCTGTAGACTCAGATCATGGGATCTGTTGTTGTCTCTCTGGATGGACCAGAGGCTCAAACTGTGTTGATCTGCTCTGTCTTTCCCCTTTGACGGGCAGACTCAGAACGGTGTATCTGTTGTGTCTATCCTCATGCAGGACAGACTCAGAACGGCGTATCTGTTGTGTCTCAGCTTCGCAAGCCGGGACTCAGAACAATATCTGTTAATGTCTCACTCCTTACAGAGTTGGGACCCAGAACAAGGAGTGTCTGTTGAAAGGGTACATTTATCCCTTTCCGATGAGGAGGAGATTGTAATTTGGCGCTTCTCCATTCGAGTGCTGTGAATGGCCGCTGGCATCAGAGGGGACACACAGAGTGTGACCCACCCTTCTCTCCCCTGTGGAATTCATTTGCATAAAGCACAAAGTTGGAAGTCTTTACAGTGTCTTTAAAGTTTACCAATGCATTTCTCACTTTCCAAACCACCACCAGAATACCTTTGTCAATATTCTAAACAAATAGAGACTAAACATGATGGAAAAAGATTGAACTGTCATTCAAGTGTACATTAACAGCTGAATTTGTATCAGAGGTTGCACTACAAATAGCTGTCACTGAGAATACTTATTTCTGTGAATAAGTATCAAATGGCTGTGTATTTTGCATCAGTTCTAAGGTTTGCAAACATAGTTTTGAATGGATTCGGATGTATCTTTGTGATCTCTCTTTGTTTCACCCATTGCTGCTAAGGTCCCGAGGAATTTTTATGGCAGTCTCTGGCCAACCTTAGGAAGTAGTGTCTAGATGGGTGAAGGGCAGTAACTGCCTGTGGACCAATGAGAAGTCTTGTCCTTTCCCAGCTTGGTACAAGAGGTCTTCTTCTTGCCCTCTAAGAGGTGTCTGGATGTTGTCCTTACATCTTTATCTGATGGCGTTGGACAGTTTGTTTGTGTTAGGCCACCAAGATCCAATCAAAATTTAGCAAACCTTTGTCCGCTGTTACGACAGAGAGGGGCCCGGCCTAGAATGTGCTGTTCACTACACAGTGATGCACCTATTTTGATTTTTCGTGGCCAATTCCAATTTTTTTTTAAGCAAATGTATTTATTGTTTAATTGTTCAAAAAATATGTGTAGCTTTTTATATTAGAGGTGGTGCATTTTTATCACAATCCCAACAAAGATGTTATGCACATGAGCAGTTGTTTTTAATTTAAATTATTTTATAATTTCAAGATTAACAGCAGAAACAGCATGGTCTGCCTTTAGCTTTGTGAAATTATGCTTCATAAGACACCTGCACAAAACACAATCAGCAGACGGACTGAATGAAGATACAGATTCACTCTCTGACAGTAGGTGGTGCTCATGGGACAGCAGTGATACAGCGTTTCCATGGTTACCACTGTACACAAAGCAGCACTGCATCGATAAATAGATACTTATAAATACTTTATACAGAGATAAGAGGAAAAGCCATCAAAACTTGATGACAAGAGCTTGTGTATGTACAGTATTTTCTTTGTGGCGCGTCTGTTCTCCTCTTTGTGTCCGTTCGCCTGTTTTAACTTCCTGTTTACAGACATGGTAAATATTTCCACACAAATTACATTTTAGGAAATTATTACAGCATCTTGTTTGCCAGCCCGGAGTAAAGATTGAGCAAAAATAAAACTAAAAACGTTTGGATTTATAACCAGTGGACTAGTGCATCTCTATATTTTATTATTATTATAGTTCAAATCATCCTGCGGCCCGTATGTGTGACACCCCAAATGATCACAGGAGCTCATGAAAGAAGAGCTTTAGGTTTGAATAACTGTGTTTATGATAAATCCAAAAACACAATACTATGGCAAAAGTGTTTGTGGTGCAAGACAAATGTTGCTTTTGAGACGTGTTGAAAATAATAATAAAAGTGTTCATCGTCTTTATGTGTTGAGACTCTTATCTTGGATCATCTTGTCAAGTCTGACAGTCACTGATTTATCATCAGCTCGAAGCATTATGGGTAGAATCTCTCTACAGTCTGATTCATCAACACAGTTTCACTGATGATCCAGACCAAACAGTAAACCCAGGATAGAGTGGTTGAGTGAATGTGGTCTGAACTGTGTGGATGAGGCTCATTGTGTCTCCAGAGACGCTGTAGAAGGACAGAGTTCCTGCTCTGTGATCCACATACACTCCTATTCTCCTGCTGATGGGCTTTACTGGGAGTTTAGTCTGTATGTTATTGTGTATGAATGAGTAACTGAAGGAAGAGCAGATCAAACTCCAGGACTGATCATTATATCCAAACTCACACTCATTAAACTCTCCCTTCCTGCTGATGCTCTTATATGACACTGATATAGACACACCACCTCCACTCCACTCAATCTCCCAGTAACAGCGTCGATCACACAAACTCTCTCCACACACCACCTGAGGAACATCAAATCTGTCTGGATGATCAGGATACGGCTGGACTGTGTAAGTTCCAGTAATCACTGTGTTCTCCTCAGACAGACGGAGGCATTTATTCACTGTGTTCAGATCCAGAGTGAACTTATGGGAATCTGATGGAGATAAAACACATGAGTGTATCATTTATTACAGAAACTTTCTATCTTCAGTTCAAATCTGACCATTTAATTTAGGATTTTTCACAAATTTGTATTACAGAAGCAAATCTAATCTTTCAGAATCTCATCTGTAGTTATTAGGAAATCTTGAGTTCGATACTCAACTCTCAGGTCTGTTGCCAAGCAACCAATAATAATAATACATTTAAGAAATGTCCTTCTGTAACAGAGTTTGTGCTAAATGAGGTTCTGACTGAAATCACCATGGTTACCACCAAATAGATAAGATAGGATTATAAAGATCTTTCTATAATGAGTGAGTGTGTGTGTGTGTGTGTGTGTGTGTGTGTGTGTGTGTGTGTGTGTGTGTGTGTGTGTGTGTGTGTGTTCTTGTTTATATTACATTGTGTGGACCAAATGGCCCCACAATGTAATAACCTGATATCACCTACATTGTGGGGTCCAGCCAGCGGTCCCCACGAGGGAAATGGATTAATAAACATACTAAAAGATGTTTTTTTGAAAATGTAAAAATGCAGAATGTTTCCTGTGATGGTTAGGTTTAGGGATAGGGGTAGGGTAGGGGGATAGGAAGTACGGTTTGTACAGTATAAAAACCATTACGCCTATGGAGAGACCCCACTAAGATAGGTGCGCCTGTTTGTGTGTGTGTGTGTGTGAGTGAGTGTTTGTGTACATACATCTTCGTGGTCCTGGTGTAATCCTGATCTCTCCTCCATGATCCACACTGGAAAACATACACAGACACAATCAATCATAGACGTAATGGTTTTTATACTGTACAAACTGTACATTCTCTCTTCTTACAATGATTTCAGATATTTCCATCTTTTTGGGCACATCTTGATCCACAGATACACAGCAGTGCAGTGACTGTAGACGATTAATCTAATTATTGATTACAGTTTCTAATGACATCTGAAAGGAGTGATTGGTTGTCAGTTTGTGTGTACATGTGAGTTTTTACCAGCTTTTTCCACTTTTGATGTCTGTTAACAGCACAGCACAGCACAGTTAAAGGTGGTAAAGAGGATGTTTTGTTTTATAAATTTTTGCAATATTACTTGAAACTGTCTTTACTAAGTGATAAAAGACTATTTATTAGGTGCACTGAAAGGAATATTATTAATATACATCATCTGTGCACGAGGTAGGGCCTTAAAAAACATCAGCCAATCGCTTACACAATCATCGCGTAAACAATTGGCCCTCTGGCTTGTCAATCACTGCCATTGTGAGAGACGTGCGCGGATTGGCCCTCTGGCTTGTCAATCACTGCCATGACGTTCCTTGTGAGAGACGCGCAGATGCGCGCTCTAGTAACTTTCATGCGCCGCATGCAATGTTTTTGTCAGGAGACAGGAGTAACAACTGCAGATTATGGGGTGAGTCCGACATAATGAATCCACTAAGTGTGTGCGCGGCTTAACGATTGTAAGGCTGATTATGAATGTAAATTGATACTTATGACTGATCGCGCTCAAATGCGTCCAGTCAGAGGTATAAAGGTAACGTTAGAGGTATAAATCTGCTTCAGGAGCAGAAAACTATCACTGTATGTTGAGCACAGTCAGAATGTTTTAGCTAGTCGTAAAATGTGTATCATTTCAAACGCTCATTTCAAAAACTCAGTCGACGAAAACATCCTCTATACCACCTTTAAACACTGATTTAAGATCAGATGCTCGAGGTACAGGGTTAATCAAACTTTCACATGTATAAAGTCAGATTTCTGTGACAATGACAGTAAAATGTAAACATGTCATTCATTCAACAGCCCATCTCACACTCAATTCTTCTGACTGAATGTTTTTTCAGGTTAAGTCATATTCCTTTTAACCGACACTCTTTTTTAATAGACCATAGCGTTTAAAGGGGAGAAGCTCTAAACTTTGTTTTTTTGCCATCATACTGAAGTCTCCTGTGACTTACTGTGCAAAGACATACGGAAGCCCATTTCTGCCACAGTTGAGTAAACATTTAATTCTGTAAGTCATAATAATGACAATCTTTATCATAATTAGAAAGTCTTAGTATCTCATAATAATGAGAAACTATAATATGTTAATATTTATCATGTTTGGGGGCAAAAATCTTGTAATAATGACTTAGTTTATCATAATGATGTGAAACTTCTACACATGCGCAGAGCAGCGGAGCAGAAGGGCGTGGCACGCTAGCGACATCCGCTGGTCAAAGCCGTGTAAATGCGAGAACACAAACATGGCACGTTCTGCAAAAGTGTAATATATATATCATAAAATAACATTAATAATAAATTATCAGTGTATGAGACAGTCTTTTATTCATTTGTAACATTCATTTGTATTTTTGTGTATGAACAACCAGCAACACAGGATGGTGATCATGGATTTCAAACAGATACACAAAGTTCAGAGGCCAAGAGGGCTGCGTTTTAACCACATGAAATGCAAAGGGACACAAATTACAACTCGGATCGTAGGACTTTTATTTAGGCCTACTTAAGACAATATTTGTAGTTTTACTGAGTATTTAAATAATTTGAAAAATTTTAATCGGGGATTTTTTTAAATTTGAGTATTCGAATTTAATCGAGGAATTGTTACAGCCCTAATTGTAATAAGTTTCTATATTTTTTATTTAATTTACAGTTTAATTTTACAGTTGAGTTTGCCTGTGTGAACCACAAATTGGACTATTAAAAAAGAACAAAACGCTCATATCCTGGCTCTTGAACAGAGTTCAGCTTGCTGTTTATTTATGTTACATGCTTGAAAAGCAAAACATATGAAGAGAACAGTACAATGACCACGGTCCACGGACGGTGCCTGTGTGCATGCGCCGAACGTGTGTAGCATATAAAAATCTTTGCTAGATTTTTATAGTTGGTCAGTTAAATAAAACAGGCAAAGTTGTAGGCAGGGGTTAGTACTGTGCAGCTGCTAAGTAAATGAATATTTATGAGATAAACTAATATTTCATGTGTAGATGAATTTATGTCTACACAGAATTAAGCCCTGACTCTGCACCAGTATGATTTGTGTCAAGCCATTCACTAGTCTTTGAGAAAGAGAATGTAGAATAAACGCATTAAGAATCCATACAGCTGTAGCAGCGAGGGACTTTTATTCTGTTGAGTGGAACCGATGAACAACTGATGATGACATGTTTGAGGTCTGGTTGACCAATCAGTGGAAAGAGACGTTTAATTCCTGCCCACATGTAGAGATTGAATGTTCAAGCTGATTATTCGTTTCCAATCCCAGAACGAAAAAATGAAAAATCAAGCCAATTTATTTTATTTTTTTTATAATTTTTCTGATTTCAATATGAAATCAAAAAACAGTGAACGGAGGAGTCCATGGTCCGCGTACTTTTCCGTCCATTCGTTTTTCCTTTTTTAAACCAGAAATGAAATATGGAAAATACGGTTTCTTTGTTTTTTATTTTAACACTGATGAATAGAATTAGCAGATACAAGCTAATTTTCTTTATGCAAGATTATTATTTTGTGAAAAAATAATATAAATGATATACAACTTGTTATGTAAAGCGGAACTCAGTAAGATTTGCGAAGCTCCCCCTACAGGTTCCTTCAGTGAATCACACTGTCGTAAATACTCCAAGCGCAGCTCTGGACTACAACGACTACAACGCTCACCAGCGCAATAGTTTTGCAAATACGGTACAAGAAATCTTGATGGAGGTGGGTAATTTTTGAAATTGTCTTATAAAGTGAGGTCGCTATGTGTATATTGAATTACCGTAAAGCATTTTGTCACTCTGGCGTGAATGTGAACATGAGGCGAGATTGTGTTGGGTCGGCGCAGCTCAACTTGCAAGTGCTGTTTTATGGCGTAGACGTGCCAGAGGGGGTTAGTGCATGCCTCAAACACACCACTACAAGTCAATTAACCATCGTAAGAACTTAGAAAACTATTTATGAAGGTAAAAAAGTTACTTAGTTCTGCTTTAATATGTAAAAATTTAATTTACAGCGTTTTGTGTTATACACAGACGCTAAAGCGACCTCTAGTGCCTTTTCCTCTGGCGTCAATAGAATGACTCACTTCAAGAGCCAGCCTAAATGACTGATTCATTTTCATTCGTTAAATTAATATTATTATTATTTGTACATTTATATTTTAACCAAAACATTAAATTTCTAAACCTTATAGCCCCTTGTTTAGCGCTCTAACATTATCGAGTTCCCGCTTGTGGTCTCAATCCCATCATTTTTCTTTTTACTCTGTTTTATATGAATAAAGGCCAAAACGACATCTAAATTACTGTGACTTTTTCGTCTGGCTCTGTTAGGTGTTTTATATTGTTTTATATTGAAAAATTGTTTGGGATTAGGAGTCACTTTATAGCTATGCTGTTAAAATTGAAAATATACCAATATTTGTTATAATGACAAAATTATACCCCAATATGTAATTTTCATGAAAAATTCCCATGCCCTTTGCCTCAGTTGAGGTTTGACATGAAATATTTCTCAATTCTCATTGAAAGCAATACGTTACAGCCGCATCGCTGGGACATTATACACTTTATGTGGCTTAATCCTACTAAAACAACAACCAGGGAGAAACTATTTTCTCGCACATTTTCTTGTCATCAACAGCAACTAAAGCTAAGACAACAGCAACGTAAACAAGTGGAAGGACAATATTTTTATGTTAAGCGTTTATAACGGTTTTCTATAAAGGGGAAAACGCTGAACGTTGAAAGCGTGTTGCCTTCATATTCGCGTATTCGGTTTTAATTAAAATTTTGGTATTCACCATAGCATTTAAAAATACAACAACCGCTCGTTTTTTGTTTTTCTTGACATGATTAAAAAACGAAAAAGCAATGGTTGCAAAAGTACACGGACCCGTGTACCTTCGGATAATTTGTTTTTTCATTTTTGTCTTCTAAATGGAAAAACTAAGAAAGCATTCTTTTATCACATATTCGACCCTCCTCATGAGCATAAATAAACAAATCTCGAGTCGTTTTTTCATATTTTTATTTTTGTTTTAATCACACTTTGTTCTAATCCACCAAATGGAAAAACAATAAAACCAAAATGGATAAACGGCTTGAATATTCAATCTCTACATGGGCGGGAATAAAACGCGCGTTTTTAATTACCTTTTCAACATAATTGTGTATTACGTGACGTCACAAATGTGCATCGCAAAACAGAGCAAGGCGAGCATTTGTATTTATAAAATTGTAAAAATTTTATTTGTTTTTTAAATGACCGATCATTTCGCTAGATAAGACCCTTATTCATCGTCCGGTATCATCTGGTATCGTTTAAAGCCCTTTGAAGCTGCACTGAAACTGTCATTTGGACCTTGAACCGTTTGGTGCCCATTGAAGTCCATTATATGGAGAAAAATCCTGGAATGTTTTTATCAAAAAACTTAATTTCTATTCGATTGAAGAAAGAAAGACATGGACATCTTGGATGACATGGGGATGAGTAAATTATCAGCAAAAGTTTATTTAAAAGTGGACTAATCCTTTAAGGCTGGATTAGATTTCTCAGAGCACTGTGGAGTTTGCACAAATAATAGTATATAATTTGATCTAAAATTTTTATAAAGGTTGTCTGACAAAAAACACAGACATCGCAGATTAGTATGATATTCTGCACTCATTTGAAATTGACTTATGACATTCTATGACATGAAAGTCATCTCAATTTAACCTGTTAGCCAGCACCCCCGCTTTTGGAAAATCCCAAAAAATGACATACCCAAACTAAAACAGATACAGTTCATGAACCCTTTGCACTAAAAGCATAAGTAAGGTATCATTTGAAAGCAGACACTTTGCAGTTTATGGTAAACTCATAATTAATTGTTGTCACAAAGAAGAAAATAGTTTAAAATAGCTTTGAAATTTTGAAAAGTTATTAGAAATTTATTTTTATGAAATATATTTATGAAAATGAAAGTGAAGTTGGCCTTGTGAGACTTTATTTAGAAAGGACTTTAAAATGTTAACTGATGTTTATTGTCATCTATTCAAGGGTATTGTCGATATTGTGTTTGTGGTGCTAAGTGCCCCATTCAGTTTCAGTCTCCCCTGAACACATTCACACCTCTCCAGCCAGCTTATGGCTCTTATTATTCTTTTCTTTTGTCTCTATTATAATTACTGATGTTCTATTCAAGATGATTTAATCCCTCATTTCATTCACCAAACTTCTCACTTCACCTTCTTTCAAACTGTATCTAATGCCCTTCTTGGAAAAAAAAGAGAGAAAAAAAGTGAGCTTTACTATTAAAAATAATTTATTTGCATTAGCTTTAGATTAGAACAGGTGCATCTCTGGGCTCGTTAGCATATTAGCTTAGCACACCAACAAAACATGACAATTTATAAGATTAAAACCACGTTTTTTCTCCAAACTTGCTAGTCGATTGTTTTAAATAACCTTCTTTGATGTGATGTGGCTTTGGATCAAAAATCAGACAGAAAATATATCATTTTAGGCTATTCTGCACAATGAGAAAAGCTATCTCGATTAGCATTGCATTATAAATATAATCTACTATTATGAATACCTGACATGGCGTGAAGAACACAGATAAACAACATATCGTCACAATCGTGTATTTATTACTTTCAAAAGTGACGTTCTGTATGTTTATATCAATGATTATAGCGATGTCTGGTAGCCTCTGTTAGGTCCGTGTATGTCACATGACTGCCTCTTGTTCATGCTGTATAATTTGTGAACTAAAGGTGCACAGAGCGCCCTCCGGCTTTGGGTATGGTTTGAACACACAGTAGTCAGTGTATAGAGCGCTCATATAATGACAACAGCGCGTTTTGGGTAAAAACTGAATAAATATGACTCCTCTGTATAGAAAATTGACATAAACGTATGACAGTCCATCAATATTTCTCCAAATGTGCATGCTTTTAAGCTAAAAGCCCCGAGGGATGTTATTTGTCACGGTTCACTTATCCGCTGTCTCATACTGTTGTCTGTGTGTAGGTTTTGGGATGTGTCACTTGATTGTTCTGTGTGGGCGTCGCCGCTGATTGCTGATCAGCGGCAGCTGTGGATCATTACACCTGCCTATTTAACGCCTTGTCTTTCGTCTCATGTTTGTCAGATCGTTTGTTGTAGTCCTGGTGTTGTCCCGTTGTTTCTCGTGTTTCTTGTTCCTGGACTGGATTCTCGTCGCTGTTTCCTGTTACCTGTCTGTCTCGTTGGATTACTCGTTCTGGATTTCATTCACGGATACTCACACGGACACACGGACTCACCATTCAGGACCATCATTCATCACGGACATTTCATCGCCCATCGAAGTCCCTGTGTTACCCCTCTCCTGCTGTCTGTGTTGCTGCTGTGTGTTTTGTGGTCTACTTACCTGGCGTGAAGCTCTATTAAAGAGATATTAACTTGCAATTGTATCCAGTCTTCTTTTCCGTGACAGAACGATCTGACCAACCATGGATGCAGCAAGTTCAGCAGCTATCACGGAGTTCATTAACCTCAGTATTTCTCGCATGGATCAGCAGCAGGAGAGCATCTCTTCCACCGGACGCGCTGTTCAGGCATTGGTAACACAGGTGTCCGAGCTCTTCCAGCAGCTGCAACAACTTCGCGCTCCCACTGCGCCAGCCCCGCCGCCTGTTCCCCCACCATCACCGGAGCAGAGAGACCTGCCTGAGCCCCGCCTTCCCGTTCCACAGAGCTATGCTGGTGAGCCAGATTTTTGTCGAGCGTTTCTTATCAAGTGTTCTCTTCACTTTGCTCTGCAGCCACGCACCTTCGAGAAGGAAGAATCTAAGGTAGCGTTTGTTCTAACCCTCCTGACCGGAAAGGCGGCACTCTGGGGAACGGCGGTGTGGGAAAATCAAGATCAATGCTGCTCCTCGTTCCCGGCACTCTCCGCCGAGATGAGGAGGGTGTTCGACCGTGCGGTGGCAGGGAAGGAGGCTGCCCGTCAACTCACCGCCCTGAAACAGGGCAACCGCACGGTCGCCGACTATACCATTCAGTTCCGCACCCTCGCGGCGGAGTGCCGGTGGAACGAGGAGGCGCAGTGGGATGTGTTCCTGCATGGGCTGGCCGATCGTATCCACCGTGAAATCTACACACTGGACCTACCTAAGACCTTCAATGGACTGGTTGAACTCGCTCTACGTGTGGACTCTCGTTTAAAGAGGTTAGAGCTTTTAGAAGAATCTGGAGAGAAACACAGCGGAGGCGGCAGTCGTTTTTCCTCCGTGGTGGATACGGTCGGTCCTGTTTCCGATCCTGAGCCCATGCAGGTGGGGAGAGCTCGGCTTTCCCGGGAGGAGAGAGAGAGGCGGAGGTCCCAGGGTCTCTGTCTGTACTGCGGGGCGTCAGGACATATCATCAGGACCTGCCCGGTAAAAGACCAAGCCCGATAGTAAATTTGAGGCTACTATCGGGCGGGATCTCCGCCGAGAAGTCCTCGCCAGCCACCCTCCTCCCGGTAAGACTGAGATGGGCAACGCATAACATCACCTGCGACGCACTTCTGGACTCTGGGGCGGAGGGCAACTTCATGGACATTTCTTTCGCACGACAACACGGTTTACCCACATCACCTCTGACGCACTCCATATCAGTCAACGCTCTCAATGGACAGTCTCTTCCCAGTGTTTCCCATACTACGGACTTCATCACCCTCGTCACATCTGGTAATCACACTGACAAGTCCCAATTTCTGCTCATGGACTCACCTCATGCACCTGTTGTTCTTGGACATCCCTGGCTCACTAAACACAATCCCCGCATCGACTGGCAACAAGGAACCATCACTGAGTGGAGCACCCAGTGTCACAAGTCTTGTCTTTTGTCTGCTTGTCCCACGGTGTCTGTTTCTGTTTTGCAGGAGGAGGCGGAGGATTTGTCTAACGTGCCCATGGAGTACATCGATCTGAAGGAAGTGTTCAGTAAGTCCCGGGCTGCTTCTCTTCCTCCTCATCGTCCCTATGACTGTGCGATAGATTTAGTTCCCGGTAAGTCTCCGCCTAAAGGCAAACTTTACTCTCTGTCTGTTCCCGAGAGGGAGGCCATGGAGAAATATATTTCTGATTCTCTAGCGGCTAAGTTCATCCGCCCTTCCTCATCTCCAGCGGGGGCGGGGTTCTTTTTTGTGGGGAAGAAGGACGGATCTTTGCGACCTTGTATTGATTACCGAGGGCTGAACAACATCACGGTAAAGAATACCTACCCTTTGCCGTTGATGTCTTCAGCCTTCGAGAGGTTGCAAGGAGCGTCCGTTTTCACTAAATTGGACTTAAGGAACGCTTATCATTTGGTCCGCATCAGGAAGGGGGATGAGTGGAAGACCGCTTTTAACACCCCCAGAGGGCACTTTGAATACTTGGTCATGCCCTTCGGGCTGTCCAACTCGCCTGCGGTCTTCCAGGCACTCGTCAATGACGTGTTGAGAGACATGGTTGACCAGTTCATATATGTCTACCTGGACGACATATTGATTTTTTCGTCGTCTCTCCAGGAGCACGTTCAACACGTCAGACGAGTGCTTCAGCGGCTGCTAGAGAATGGGCTTTTTGTCAAGGCGGAGAAATGCGAATTTCATGCACAGTCTGTTTCTTTTCTAGGGTACATCGTCTCGTCTGAGGGAATTCGCATGGATCCTGACAAGGTTAAGGCTGTGGTGGATTGGCCAAACCCAGATTCCCGTAAGGCCCTACAGCGGTTTCTGGGTTTCGCTAATTTTTACCGGCGTTTTATTCGCAATTTCAGCCAACTAGCCGCGCCTCTGACCGCCTTGACCTCCCCCAGAACGACCTTCAGGTGGTCAGATGCAGCCCACGCTGCATTTGCCAAACTGAAGAGCCGCTTCGTTTCGGCTCCCATTTTGATTGCCCCTGATCCTTCGCGTCAGTTCGTGGTGGAGGTCGATGCGTCAGAGGTGGGGGTAGGTGCAGTTCTTTCCCAGCGATCTCCCTCAGACGACAAGATGCATCCATGCGCGTATTTTTCGCATCGTTTATCTCCCGCCGAACGCAATTACGACATTGGTAACAGAGAGTTGTTGGCAGTCAAATTAGCGTTGGAAGAATGGCGTCACTGGTTAGAGGGATCGGGGGTTCCCTTTATTGTTTGGACTGATCACAAGAATTTAGAGTATATACGATCGGCTAAAAGGCTCAACTCTAGGCATGCTCGGTGGGCACTTTTTTTCGGACGTTTTGACTTTACTCTATCGTACCGCCCGGGCTCCAAAACATCAAGCCCGATTCTCTTTCTCGTATTTTTGACCCTTCCGAACGCCCGTCCACTCCCGAGTGTATTCTTCCCGAGACGTTAGTGGTCTCCACTCTTACATGGGAGGTCGAATCGAAGGTCCTAGCGGCCTTAGAAGGGGTAACGCCTCCGCCCGTATGCCCACCGAACCGTTTGTTTGTGCCGGAGGGGCTAAGGTCCTGCGTTATCAAGTGGGGTCATTGTTCCAACGTGGCTTGCCATCCAGGGGTTAATCGAACTAGATTTTTGGTCAAGCAACGATTCTGGTGGCCAGCTATGGCTCGTGATATTCGCAGTTTTGTTTTGGCTTGTTCAGTTTGTGCCACTGGTAAGACTTCCAACCGACCTCCAGATGGGTTACTCCAACCTCTGTCTGTCCCTTCGAGACCCTGGTCCCATATCGCACTAGATTTTGTTACCGCCCTCCCACCCTCCCACCCTCCCAAGGGTATACGGTTGTTTTGACCGTGGTGGACCGATTCTCGAAGGCGACCCATTTTATACCCTTAGCCAAATTACCCTCTGCTAAGGAGACAGCGGTTGCGGTCATTGATCACATCTTCCGGTTACATGGCCTCCCGGTGGATGTGGTTTCTGACAGGGGTCCCCAATTTGTGTCCAAATTCTGGCAGGAGTTTTGTAAGTTACTGGGGGCGACGGCTAGTCTTTCCTCTGGGTTCCATCCCCAGACCAATGGTCAGACTGAGAGGGCCAACCAAGATTTAGAGCGAATGTTGCGATGTTTGGCGTCCAAGAATCCTTCCTCCTGGAGTCAACAACTCTCTATGATTGAGTACGCTCACAATTCATTGCCAGTGTCTTCTACGGGCCTTTCTCCATTTGAATGTAGTCTAGGTTACCAGCCACCTGTGTTTCCCAGTCTGGAGTCCGAGGTCGCGGTCCCCTCCGCTCACGCCTTCGTCCAGAGGTGCCGCCACACTTGGAACAGAGCCCGCGAGACTCTGCTGCAAGTGAGGGCGCGTACCAAGGCTAAGACCGACCGCCACCGGTCGAAGCCTCCCGTATACGTCGTGGGTCAAAAAGTGTGGCTTTCTACTAAGAACATTCCGCTCCGCTCCGTTGCCAATAAGCTTGCTCCCAAATTCATTGGCCCGTTTACTGTCACTAAAATTATTAGTCCAGTGGCAGTCCGCCTCAAATTGCCTCCGGCGTACAGGAGGATTCATCCCGCCTTTCGTGTGTCCAAAATTAAACCTGTTTACCGTTCTCATTTTAATCCGCCTACTCCGGTTCCTCCTCCGCCGCGACTCGTAGACGGGGAACCTACCTATTCGGTTAATCGTATTCTGGACTCTAGGCGGAGGGGACGCGGATTCCAGTACTTGGTGGACTGGGAAGGTTACGGTCCGGAGGAGAGAAGTTGGGTTCCTGCTAGGGACATTCTGGATCACTCCCTTATTGATGATTACAATCAACAGGTAAGGAGTTCTGGGAACGCCGTGAGGCGTTCCTAGGAGGGAGGGTACTGTCACGGTTCACTTATCCGCTGTCTCATACTGTTGTCTGTGTGTAGGTTTTGGGATGTGTCACTTGATTGTTCTGTGTGGGCGTCGCCGCTGATTGCTGATCAGCGGCAGCTGTGGATCATTACACCTGCCTATTTAACGCCTTGTCTTTCGTCTCATGTTTGTCAGATCGTTTGTTGTAGTCCTGGTGTTGTCCCGTTGTTTCTCGTGTTTCTTGTTCCTGGACTGGATTCTCGTTGCTGTTTCCTGTTACCTGTCTGTCTCGTTGGATTACTCGTTCTGGATTTCATTCACGGATACTCACACGGACACACGGACTCACCATTCAGGACCATCATTCATCACGGACACTTCATCGCCCATCGAAGTCCCTGTGTTACCCCTCTCCTGCTGTCTGTGTTGCTGCTGTGTGTTTTGTGGTCTACTTACCTGGCGTGAAGCTCTATTAAAGAGATATTAACTTGCAATTGTATCCAGTCTTCTTTCCCGTGACATTATTTTGTGGAGTTTTTTCTTGATGATCGTACAGAGTTTTTTTTCTCAATGGCTGAAGCTGACGCTCATATTTCAATGAAAAGGTAACAACTCCGTTTCTCATATTCATAACTCCCGACGCATATTAACAAATAACGGTCACTGTACGATGTTGAGAGTAAAATAAAGATAAAAAATTGAAGCTCGAGTCTTAGATCTTTTTAATGATGTATAGTTTGTCAAGGTAATTATATTAAATCTAACAGTAAATTTGAGCTAATTTAAACAAAGAAGCTTTGGTGCGTCGGCGTGCCAGTGCTGGTTAACAGGTTAAACGATTTCATGGATGTGGCTGTTGTGGTTTGTGATCATAGGAGCATCAGCTCCTGCGTAAATGTAGTGTGAATTTGACATAGTCCTTTTATGTTTAACCGTTTTAAATGCCCTCAAAAACTCTTGAAAATTGGCACACACATTGGAATCTGCGGCCATTAGGACGCCGCAAAGGATGGGACCCAGGCATGGCAGGGGGGCTTGACAGCGCCCCCTTGAATGGTGTCTGAAAACTTTTTCCATATATCAAACACACTTTCATGTATTAGTATGAAACTCTGTACACATATAGACCTCATCGGGACATACAACCTTTATGCTCTAAGTTATATGCCAGCTCAACAGGAAGTCAGTTATTATGGGTTGTTTGAAAAACGCACACTCTGGAATTTGATATACTCCTCCTAGGCGATTAATCCGATCACCACCAAACCCGGTCAGAATGAATTCAAGACATTGAGGATGCAAAATTGTGAGTGGATTTTTGATATCTTGAACGGTTTGGTCGTGGCGAGGCAGTGAATTTATGGCGAGAAAAAGGAAACAGGAAATGTATTATAACCTCTGCATACATTGATTGATGTTTATAAAACTTCAGCTCTGTGCTCATTGTAGGAAACCGATCACATGGATGTAACTATTGTGAGTCAAAGTTATAGCGCCACCAACTGGCAGCAGGAAGTGTGTTACTTTCAAAATGCTTTGAGATCACCTTGTTATTTTTACCCGGTTTGCTTCAAACTTCATCACAATAATGTCAAAACATGGCAGATGTAGACCTTTGAAAAGAATCGTGATATCTCAAACACAGTTGCCTTGGCAATGCATCAATCTTTATTGTTCGTTTTGGATGCTTTTGAGACTCTTAGCATGCTTCAACTTATTTGAAACTCCACACACACATCAGGATTGTTAGCCAGTAGACATGGGCAAAGCCTTAGAAACGGGCAGGGAGGAGGGGCTCAATGTAAATGTAGAGTAAATTTGACATAGTCCTTTGATGTTTAACCATTTTAACTGCCTATTGCCCGCTGTGCACAGTTGCCCTGAAGCCACTGGGGTGGCGGTGCCACCGGGCCTGGGCCCGCCATTGCTGCTTGCAGCTATATTTTAATCTGTTTTGGGAGTTGTAAGGGAGTGTTTATTCACTGATGTTAGATTGACTGAATGTTAAATTGTGTAATAACTTTTGAAAGGTATGAGTGATATTCAAAAGTAATTTCTAAATTAATTTTTCATGTATTTTTCATGTAACTTAAGCAGCCTTGTTTGGTCTTCAGGAAACTGCTGTACTAATGTTTGTATTTGTTTTCCAGAATGAGGCTACTACCGTTGTCTATGTTGGCTAGTTTTGAGATTAATTTCTTATTGTGACCAAGAACAAAAGAGACAAACGTTTGGATGGAGAAACAAACTTTATTGATTTCAACAACTGTTTACCTGCTTGAACTTTTCTACTGTAATTTCCCAAATATTTGCATAATTAACACTGCACTATTACAAGTGCAGTCTGGAATAAAAGAATTTATATTCTTCATCCTGTGTCCAGTGTTATTATTAATTCACCACCCGGGCTATTTCTCCTCTATTTTGAAGCGTGTGGCTTCTTCTGTCTGTAAAGGCTAACTTTAGCACAAGCTAACAGCATTCCAGTGTGGGCTGTGAATAAGTATTTCACTGGGTTGGATCTACTGAACAAATACACCCACCTTTGCTGAATAACTCAGCACATTTAACCAGAGTGTTTCACAGGATGAATGACTTGCCTCTCTCATTCACTTTTCATTTAAAGGGATAGTTCACCCAAAAATGAAAATGTTGTCATTTACTTACCCTCAGGTGGTGCAAAACACCAACAGTATAAATGTCTTTGTACTGCTGATCACAAAAGAAGATATTCTGAAAAAAGTTTGTAAGGAAGCCGCTTTAGGCTACCATTGACTTTCAGAGTAGGAAAAAAAATACTATGGAAGTCATAGGTGGCCCAAAGTGGCCTGGTTGCAAACTTTCTTTAAAATATCTTACTTTGTTTTTAGGATGCGCCTCTCGGCAGGCTGCAGCTGCCGGGAGAGTGCGTTAAGAAAGGGGCCGCACGCGGGCGGCTCGACGAGCGGTTCCTCTCTGTCCATTAATGCGGCAGCTTCCATGACTTTCCATTCCTTTCTGATCTCTGCGTTTGAGATCGGGAGGGCATGGAAAAACCCCTAGTCGTTCAGATTTGTATCTGAACCCAGACAGACGGGAGGAGGATGGAGCGAGAGTGAGATGGTGATCGATTGTAAACACTGTTGCGTTTATATCGATTTCCCAGCTATATAGGGCGGTTTTTATCTACCCTCTCCTCTTCTTCTTCCTCCTCCTGTGTATATATATGTGTATATATATATATATATGTGTATATAATATATTTATATGCATGTACATATATATATAACAATATATATCATGCTCAGATGCTTCTTATGGTCAGACTGATGGCTGGGCCCATAGTGATTATGTCAGCCTGCTGTTTCTGTTTGATATTAAATTCCTTCCTTTCATGTAAAAAAAAAGGGAGCTTTAGGAGTCTTTGGTCTGTGAGCCGCAGGAGGGTCTATATTTTGTGTTTAAAATAATACCTTATTTTCCTGTATCGTTTTCTGAGCATATAGTCAAAAAATTAGTTTTTTTTTTTGGCAAACTGAAGTTGACAGCCTGGCTAGAGTATATGTTGTGCAGGCCACAAATGGCCGCCTCTTAGTCATCTGTTTAGAGCAGCTTCTCATCTGCTGTTTTCTAGAGTAGTTTGAGTTAGCACTCGTCACTTCAGTTAATATGTATGTTTAGGTCGGCCCTAATGGGCCGCCTGACATTGTTTGCTTGTGAGCTTCACTTTCTTTCTCTTATCCATGAGATGTGGAAGTGAAACCCAGGCTTCACTAGGCTTGTGGCCCTGTAAGAAGGCCCGTAGCTTAGCGGCCAGGCTAGAGCTAGGTTAGGTGTGTTATTTACATATAAATATAAATCTGAGCTACTTGTTTTCTTTTATCAAGTTTGAGTTGAAGTTGCTAATGTTTAGCATCCGTCCTCTATGGCTCAGTACAGATATTAGAATCTGTAGGGAGAAAATTATTTTCCTCTTTGAAAATAGCACATACATCAAAGCATTGTGCTTGCTTTGAAGTTCTAGACATTTGCCCTACATTATATATGAGCTTACTTATGCTGCCACAGGTTAGCACCTGTTTCTCATAATGGCAGGCTTTTTCATGTAGCTTCTATTGGAGACATTGGTGACCTAATATTCCCCCATTTGTAGGTTTTTGGTGTTACTGAGTGCATCACCTGTTGGATTGCATACTCAGGGTAGTATAGAACCACTTTTTGAGAAAAGCTGATTTCTATTAGCTCCCTTTTTGTGATCTTGTTAACAGCTATATAGCATATAACTTTGAGTGTATGCTCTTATGGTTAATTAGCCTCCTTCTAGTTAGCAATTGTACTTCTAACAAGTGCTGTTAGCTGATCATAGTTTGCTCACATAGTTTACATTATTTCACGAGCTAAAGCCACGTGTCATTGGGATGGTAGGCCCCAACAGGCCTCCTTTCTAGTTCTCATGCTGGCACAGTTTGTGTTTTATTCTGAAAACAGGCTGAACGCCACTTGTTGCTGAGATTGTAGGCCCCGTGGGGCCTCCTTTTTTAGCTGACTTGTTGGCAGGATGCCTGCGAATCCGAGAACCCATACCACCATCGGCCACGCCCCACCTCTGTTGAGTAGGCCTTAAGCAGACCTCTCGTGGAGTATGGCGGCGTAATATGCGTTCCCTCTCTAAGTAGTGCAAGGTTTTCCACTAAATGCATGGCCCGATGGTTGATGTGGTCTTGGACTGGCTGAAGCCACGTTTACTACGATAGGCCCTAATGCCTCCTTTTTAGTTTACACGTTGGCACAGTGTGTGTTATATGGACAAACGGGCTGAATGCCACTTGTTGCTGAGATTGCCTTCTTTTTAACTGACATACTGGTAGGATGCTTGTGAATCCAAAACCACCATCAGCCACGCCCCACCTCTGTTGAGTAGGCCTTAAGCAGGCCTCTCTTGGAGTATGTGGCGTAATATGCATTCCTTTTTAGAAACTAAATCCTTGAATGCATGGCCTGATGGTTGGTACTGATTTGGTTGCCACCTGCTGATGCCACATGTTTACTAAGGTAGGCCCTATGGGCCTCCTGCGTAGCATGTCAGAGTTCAGTTATGTACTCCTCTCGCTTGAGAGTAGAAAGGTGCTTTTTCGAGTACTGTTCTGAGTGGTTGACCTCTCAGGGTGAGTTCTGATGGTAAACCTTAGTGAGGTTTGGTTATAACTACATCAGCCTCCTTGAGTCTGGGTGGATTGTCATGTGGACACTTTACAGTTTAACTACTGTCTTTGAGTCATATGTCCTGCTCTTAGCAAGACAGGTGTTCAAGGTGGCCCTCACAGGCAACCATTGAATGTCCTTCCGTGATTATGTGCCCACAGTATGGTCTACCTGTTAGGTTGATCTTTGTACTTCCCTGTTAGGGTTGTTTCTGTAATAGTGCTTAGCTCCCTAAGCTGATCATGGGTGGTAGGCCTCCATGAGGCATCCTCCTGAGGTTCAGCCCTAGGCTGGTTTGTGCTCCCCTGTATCAGGGTTTCTAGCGCACAGCCTCCTCAGTGCAAATAGTCAAGCGCTGAGTAGATCCTAGGATGAGCGGACTATTTATAGCACTCCAGGATGCTAGTCCCTACGTGGCCACTAGATTAACGCTATATGTTTTACAGGTATTAGGCCCTCTGGGCCACCTTTTGAACATGCTGGTGTATGTAATAGTGTACTCCTCTCATGGTGAGAGTTACAAGTATTTTACTGAGTACTTTTCTGGTTGGCCAGGGCCCCAGGTGATAATTTAACCTCCTTATGGTATGGTTAGTTGTCCTTCCTGGTGCTGGAAACACTGCCACGAGCTAACGCCACGTGTCTGCGGAGGTCATAGGCCTATCTTTGGGGCCTTCCTTAGTGCGTGATGGAGTATGTTGTACTCCTCTTGCTTTAAAGAGTAAAAAGGGTTCCTTTTACCGAGTACACTGCTTGTTGGATTGTGTTATGTGGGCACTTCACAGTCTCATTTTGCTGTATACTGAAGTCATGTTTCTTGCTTCCAGCAAGATGGGTGTTCAAGGTGGCTTTCGCAGGCCACCATTGAATGCCCTACTGTCATGACAAAGTATTCTAGCTTATTTGAGTCTTTCTCCACATAGTACTACTAGCATGAGTAGGCCCTTTCTGGCCTCCATTTTTATATGCCCACAGTATGGTCTACCTGTTAGGTCGAGCTTTGTACTTCCCTGCTAGGCTTGTTTGTGTAATAGTGCTTAGCTCCCTAAGCTGATCGTGGCTTGTAGGCCTCCATGAGGCCTCCTCCTTAGGTTCAGCCCTAGGCTGGTTTGTGCTCCCCTGTATCAGGGATTCTAGCGCACAGCCTCCTCAGTGCAAATAATCAAGCACTGAGTAGATCCTAGGATGAGCGGATTATACTCCCCTCAATACGAGGGTTTATAGCATTCAGCTGAGTTCTGCTCTCCAGGATGCCCGTGTTTACGTGGCCACGAAAAGACGTAGACAAGCGCCATATGCTTTACAGGTATTAGGCCCTCTGGGCCACCTTTGAACATACTGGTGTATGTAATAGTGTACTCCTCTCGCTGAGAGAGTTACAAGTGTATTATTGAGTACATTTCTGGTTGGCCAGGGCCCCAGGTGATAATTTAACCTTCCTATGGTTCGATTATTTGTCCTTCCTGGTGCTTAAAACACTGCCACGAGCTGATGCCACGTGTCTGCTGAGGTTATAGGCCCTTCTTTTGGGGCCTTCCTTAGTGTGTGATGGCGTATGTTGTACTCCTCTTGCTTTAAAGAGTAAAAGGGTTCCTTTTACCGAGTACACTCCTAGTACAGATCCTAGGATGAGCAGATTATACTCCCCTCAATACGAGGTTTCATAGCACTCAGCTGAGTTCTGCTCTCCAGGATGCCCGTCTCTACGCATGGGTTTGAGTTGCTCCTGCCCTTTTGCAGTCACTTTTACCCGCTCCCTTCTGTGAAGGATTCGTTTTTGAGATTCTGTGTTCAAAGAGGGATTGGCCAAGACTAAGCTTGTCTTATGATAGACCAGGTCGGTCTCCCTGGTGGCATTGGGGGTGACTTCGTTCCCCTCTAGTGACTGGTCGGGGTTCCCTTCAGTTCCCTGACCTCATTCCCTAGAAGAGACCACTTTGTCTGTGGAAAAGTTGGTCTCAGATGCTCTAGTGGCCTTTATTAGGCCTTCTCTCACTATAGAGGAAGGCCTTCTGTAGGCTCAGCTTGGGCTGTTGGCCATAGGGAATGCTGTCACTGACAGCCTGGTGTGACCCGAGGGTGAGTTGCTAAGTGTTTCCTTCGAAACTGCTTGACGTTTGTCAGCCATATTTTTGGCATGCACTCTCCTCAAGCATGGAGGCGTGGGTATATCGTTCCCCATAGCGTTCTTGCAAACGCAGAGTAGAAGTTCTCCACGTGTTCTTAAAACACAATGACACGTGTCTCTTGGTCGCATAAGTTTTCTTTTGTCAAGCCTACATCATCATCCATCACCTAGGAGACAGACTCTCTCTCTTCTTTATTTTCCAGTTATCTTACTCTTAAGTTAAAACCTTGTTTGAATATCCCACCAGCGAACGCCCTCCTGGAAAAGGACCAATTGCCAAACCACGCGCGCTGAATCTCCTACAGACAGACGAGTAACTACAGCACCTGAACTTAAGCAAGTAACAACTTCTTTCCACGCACTTTAAGCTCTGTGTAAACTGAGTTTCCTTGCTGGGTCTCAAAGGTTTTAACTGTTTGTAATTTGCCATTCCTTTGATCACCTCTGTTTTCTTGACTTTACTTTCGTTTTCTATATATGTGTATTATTTGTGTATATTTAGCTGTATAACCTTTGTATTCGTAGTTTCATATATTAAATACATTATATTCATGCTCGATTGTTCTGCTGCTCATTCAGAAAACCAAGTCACTTCTACGTTTTGATTCTGCAAAATTGCTTTATGATTTAATGCTAAGAATAGGAATTTAAGAAGTTTAGGAGGAATTTAGGAGTTTTGACATTAGCCTGTTTTGGCTACACACTGCTCTCCAGCCCATGAGCCTGCTCCAGCCAATGAGCTTACTCCAGTCCCAGAAGCCAGCCTCGTAACCTACGAACTTCCTGTCTTCCTTGATGTGACCACGGTGGTCTTCCCTGAGCTCTCTGCCTGTTCAGATACAGCCCCTGAGGCCAGTGTGTCAACCTCGCTATGCTCTATGTTTCAGTTCTACCTGATCGGCTGTGGTGGTCGACTGCTCCATCGTGGGGGTCCTCAAGCCCATCTGCACTGTTGTGGTGATCATCTGCTCTGCCGTGGGGGTCTTCAAGCCCATCTGCGCTGCAGTGGGGGTCTTCAAGCCTGTCTGCAAGGCCCCCTGTACAACCTGCTCCACCCTGGCCACCTACCCAGCCTTGGTTATGTCATGATCCCTGCCTGGGTCCCCTGTGTCTCCATTGTTGTATGTTCACCTCTTGTTTTCCTGCTGTTGTTTCTTTGTAGGTTACCATGTACACCACACCCACTTGTTACCTCATTACCTTGTTAAGCTTGTTTGGTCCTGTGCTTGTCTCACTTGGTTTTGTCAGTTGTTGAATGTATTCTTGTGTTCATTTCCCCTTGTTTTTTCCCAGGTGTTCGCTGTTACTTGTGTTTGTTTGCCTAATGGATTACTGGAATAAATTTTAAGCTGCACTTGTATACTCTTCTCTGCCTGCTTCCTTGTTTCTCAGCAAATCATTACAGCACCAATTTGTTTACATAATCCTGTAATTATATTACTAATTATATTACTAATACACATGATAAATATGTAAAACTTGGATGTTTTACATGTCTAAACTAACCTTAATCATTGCTTTTACAATAAACCACGAGAAACCATTAAAAATAATTTGCCTCATTCAAGTCAACTGCTTGGTTCACATGTTTATATCTACAGCTCAGTTCTCTGCAGTCATGTCAAGAGTCTGAACAGTTTCCTCAGTTCAGTGTTCAAGTGAATTGACTGACGAGTGCACCATCTTGTGCAACACATCTGACTTTTTATAATTTAGTCATTGTTAAATCATTTCTTATTTCTTGGGCTTCACTTTTTGACTTTCTGTGTCTTGGGATTTTTCCATTGCACATCATGTACCAACTAGGGCTGGGTGATATGGCAAAAAAATAAAATCTAGATTTTGCAGAACGATTGACTGATTCACAATTTTGTTTTTTTTTTTTTTTTTTTTACTGTTTAACTAGTCACTTTAAAAACTTAACTACAATATGATTTAAGTAACATTCTCTTCATTAACCCTCAGGGGTCTGAGGATTTTTGGGACCCTGGAGAAGTTTTGACATGCCCTGACATTTGTGCTTTTTTCAGTTGTTCATAAACATATTAATGGAAAAAGTGTCATTACACTGTATTCCCGTTATTCACAACTGATGGGTCCAGATTGTAGAGTAATACTCCTCAGAACTTTGGGGGATGATGTGACAGAGACAGAGATAATTGTTGCATGTCCCTCTCTGAAAACAGAAAATTATAAAATGACTGGAAAAGGGACTGCAGATAATCTTAATAAACTGTTGTGGGAGGAGGAAGAGCATTTAGAAACTTTTTACGAGGAGCTGCAAAGGATGCTATAAAGATGGGTGATTTCAAAAAGGGATATATCATATGCCGCTAACACTAAACAGGGGCCAAAAGAATCCGCCGCAACTTTCGTAAATCAATTCAAAAAGTCATGGGAGGAAGATTCTAAATTGCCAACCACATGAGATCATAGCATACTGTTCATTAACACATGTTTGAACAATATGAATCCAAAACAGGCCCAGCTGATAAGAGTAACCACATCACAAATTATTGAGTGGAATGTTTAATGATGGTTTGATCTACAGTTTGTATATCAGTGTAAATTTGTATATCACTTAAATTATTCAATGTAACTATAGTAAAAAATGTTTTCCATTCTTTTGTTTTACATATTTTTCCATTCCATTCTTTTGTTTTACATATTTTCCATTCTTTTGTAACATTTAACCTGAGTATTTCTTCAAAGATGATGTAAACTGTTCATGTAAATGTCATTGGATACTTGATACATGCGAGTTAATTTATATTATAATTACACACACACACACACACACACACAAACACACACACACACAAACAAACTCCAAACATATACCTAGATATGTATACATGCACCAGTGATCAATAGATGAAACCTACAAAGTCCATGTAAAGCAGTGCTGTGTACAACCAAGATGAAAGTTACCACTGTGTTAAGAACAAATAAGCCAAAAACAAATAAGAACAAAAGCCTCCATTGTGTGAAGCTGATCAGATCCTGTGTGAAAATAACATACTTTCCATAGGTAATGAAATGCAATTTGTGGGACAATCACGTAAATACTATTTATTTATTTATTTAAATAATATTTATTTTTTTGGTCAGTGTTTTTGTGTTTGTCTGTGTGTACTTTGTTCTGTTGTTGTTTTAAGCTGTAAGGTGAAGGCTGAAATAACTGAAATCATTTGGCGAAAGTGATATGGTTCTGTAATGTGGTCAAGACATGACTGGAACTACTTTAGCTGTGGGTTTCTTGTAAAAAAAAAAATAAAATAAAAAAATAAAATACACACCATAGAAATCTCATCAACCAATCAGAAAGAAGCATTCAACAGTATAACTAGAGCCAAACCTCTGTAAATGATCAATTTAACTTATGTAAATGTATGAAAGCAATAAAGCTAAACTGGTTTGTAATAAGATGGCAATGTGGTTTTTGTAGTTGTTTAAGCAAAACTCTTCCTGCTTCACATACTTGAGTTTGTCCAGTGTGCAGTTTGGATCATCCAGTTTTTCAGAAAGCAGCTTAATTCCTGAATCTCCTGGGTGATTGTAGCTTAGAACCAGCTCTCTCAGGTGTGAAGGGTTCAAACTCAGAGCTGAAGACACATAATGACAGCCTTTCTCTGTCACCATACAGCCAGACAATCTACAGAAACACACCAACAGTCTACGTGACTTAAATTTATACATATTTCAGCCATTCATTAGGTATTACTTATTTGTAGTCACCTCTTTGTGTAAAAAAAAACTATAGTAAAAAAAAATAGCAATTTCAGTGACTAATTAAAATTTTTTGTTGTTTTGAATTTAAGATATATAATATATGTAATTCGTGTCATTTGTAATTAAATATGAAAAGACAAGAAACATTAGCAGTCATTTTCAGGATACTAGGCATACAAATAAGAGTGAATGTGCATATTTTAAAATAAAATATTATTTGCAAAGAGTTGAAATGCATTATTGCAATGTATTCTAATTTGCTAATAAACTCTATTACTTACTTTAAATTTAAAATAACAAAACTGTTTATTTTAGCAGAAAACTGCAGATAGCAAATGACAATAAAACACTAGTGACACACCTTAATGCTTCCCCGTTGTTGGAAAGATTTATAAATATTTCTTTATACAAAATTGGGAAAATATTTGGCACATGCTGCATATTCTATTCCATGTTATGAGCAGATCAAACTCATTTACAGGAGTTTGTGTGCAGCAGTATTTACTGCAGTGGATTCAAACTCAGCTCCTGGAAGGCCACTGTCCTGCAGAGTGTATCTCCACCCTAATTAAACACATCTGATCATGCTAAATAAAGTCTTCAGCATTAGTAGACTTAGGCATGTGTTTTGGAGCTAAACTCTGCAGTAAAGTGGCCCTCCAGGAGCTGAGTTTAACCCTCTGGAGTCTGAGGCTGATTTGGGGCCTGGAGAAGTTTTGACATGCCCTGACATTTGTGCTTTTTTCAGTTGTTCATAAACATATAAATGACAAAAGTGTCATTACACTGTATTCAGCACAAACTAGGCTACAATAATATGTGAGGAACATGTATGTACATGTTTGTGTTTTTGAAGGAATAATGTTTATGCGTGGTTA